>NC_069503.1:723646736-723649236 GCF_027579735.1 Bombina bombina | reverse complement strand
TACACATACATATATACACACACACACACATATATATATAACATAATTTATGCTTACCTGATAAATTCCTTTCTTCTGTAGTGTGATCAGTCCACGGGTCATCATTACTTCTGGGATATTAACTGCTCCCCTACAGGAAGTGCAAGAGGATTCACCCAGCAGAGCTGCATATAGCTCCTCCCCTCTACGTCACTCCCAGTCATTCGACCAAGGACCAACGAGAAAGGAAAAGCCAAGGGTGAAGTGGTGACTGGAGTATAAATTAAAAAATATTTACCTGCCTTAAAAACAGGGCGGGCCGTGGACTGATCACACTACAGAAGAAAGGAATTTATCAGGTAAGCATAAATTATGTTTTCTTCTGTTAAGTGTGATCAGTCCACGGGTCATCATTACTTCTGGGATACCAATACCAAAGCAAAAGTACACGGATGACGGGAGGGATAGGCAGACTCTTTATACAGAAGGAACCACTGCCTGAAGAACCTTTCTCCCAAAAATAGCCTCCGATGAAGCAAAGGTGTCAAATTTGTAAAATTTGGAAAAAGTATGAAGCGAAGACCAAGTTGCAGCCTTGCAAATCTGTTCAACAGAGGCCTCATTCTTGAAGGCCCAAGTGGAAGCCACAGCTCTAGTAGAATGAGCTGTAATTCTTTCAGGGGGCTGCTGTCCAGCAGTCTCATAAGCTAAACGAATTATGCTACGAAGCCAAAAAGAAAGAGAGGTAGCGGAAGCTTTTTGACCTCTCCTCTGCCCAGAGTAAATGACAAACAGAGAAGACGTTTGTCGGAATTCCTTAGTTGCCTGCAAGTAAAATTTTAGAGCCCGGACTACATCCAGGTTGTGCAGTAGACGTTCCTTCTTTGAAGAAGGATTTGGGCATAAAGAAGGAACAACAATCTCTTGATTGATATTCCTGTTAGTAACTACCTTAGGTAAGAACCCAGGTTTAGTACGCAGGACTACCTTATCCGAATGAAAAATCAAATAAGGAGAATCACAATGTAAGGCTGATAATTCAGAGACTCTTCGAGCCGAGGAAATAGCCATTAAAAATAGAACTTTCCAAGATAACAACTTTATATCAATGGAATGAAGGGGTTCAAACGGAACGCCCTGTAAAACATTAAGAACAAGGTTTAAACTCCATGGTGGAGCAACAGTTTTAAACACAGGCTTAATCCTGGCCAAAGCCTGACAAAAAGCCTGGACGTCAGGAACTTCTGACAGACGTTTGTGTAACAGAATGGACAGAGCTGAGATCTGTCCCTTTAATGAACTAGCAGAAAAACCCTTTTCTAAACCTTCTTGTAGAAAAGACAATATCCTAGGAATCCTAACCTTACTCCAAGAGTAACCTTTGGATTCACACCAATGTAGGTATTTACGCCATATCTTATGGTAAATCTTTCTGGTAACAGGTTTCCTAGTCTGTATTAAGGTACTAATAACTGACTCAGAAAACCCACGTCTTGATAAAATTAAGCGTTCAATTTCCAAGCAGTCAGCTTCAGAGAAGTTAGATTTTGATGTTTGAAGGGACCCTGTATCAGAAGGTCCTGTTTCAGAGGTAGAGACCAAGGCGGACAGGATGACATGTCCACCAGGTCTGCATACCAAGTCCTGCGTGGCCACGCAGGTGCTATTAGAATCACTGATGCTCTCTCTTGTTTGATTCTGGCTATCAATCGAGGAAGCAACGGGAAGGGTGGAAACACGTAAGCCATCCTGAAGTCCCAAGGTGCTGTCAGAGCATCTATCAGGACTGCTCCTGGATCCCTGGATCTGGACCCGTAACGAGGAAGCTTGGCGTTCTGTCGAGACGCCATGAGATCTATCTCTGGTTTGCCCCAACGTCGAAGTATTTGGGCAAAGACCTCCGGATGAAGTTCCCACTCCCCCGGATGAAAAGTCTGACGACTTAAGAAATCCGCCTCCCAGTTCTCCACTCCCGGGATGTGGATTGCTGACAGGTGGCAAGAGTGAGACTCTGCCCAGCGAATTATCTTTGATACTTCCATCATAGCTAGGGAGCTTCTTGTCCCTCCCTGATGGTTGATGTAAGCTACAGTCGTGATGTTGTCCGACTGAAACCTGATGAACCCCCGAGTTGTCAACTGGGGCCAAGCCAGGAGGGCATTGAGAACTGCTCTCAATTCCAGAATGTTTATTGGCAGGAGACTCTCCTCCTGACTCCATAGTCCCTGAGCCTTCAGGGAATTCCAGACGGCACCCCAACCTAGAAGGCTGGCGTCTGTTGTTACAATTGTCCAGTCTGGTCTGCTGAATGGCATCCCCCTGGACAGGTGTGGCCGAGAAAGCCACCATAGAAGAGAATTTCTGGTCTCTTGATCCAGATTCAGAGAAGGGGATAAGTCTGAGTAATCCCCATTCCACTGACTTAGCATGCACAGTTGCAGTGGTCTGAGGTGTAAGCGTGCAAAGGGTACTATGTCCATTGCCGCTACCATTAAGCCGATTACCTCCATACATTGAGCCA
>NC_069503.1:723576736-723636736 GCF_027579735.1 Bombina bombina | reverse complement strand
CACCCTCCTACCTGTTCAGTGTGCACTTAGTGTACCGTAACCGTAATGGTCTGGTGGGCATCATACGTGGCTCCTTCACTTTAAAGACAGTGTCAAACAGTCATGCGGTCAGGTGCCAGGCATCTCCTCATGATTTGCCAGTTCCCGTTTAGAGAGACAGCACAGCAGTGAGTGACTCCACTGCTCCACATGTCACTGAGCAGTGAGCACAGATAGGCAGGCAGGTTTAGGCTAGCAGCGCAACTTTGCAAGCCCCACGGCATGCCCACAACATTCATAGCGAAATTGGGCAGGGGAGAAGCAAAGTACAAACAAGCAAAAGCAGCCTGGAAAAACTATTTGTTGAAATTGCAGCACTGGCTCAAGGGGCAAAAAAATTGTGTGTCTACATCTTCCCCAGTCCCACCAATGTTCATAAATGCCAGCCCCTCTAATAAAAAAAAAATCTGTTCATCTCAACATTGTATTTCTTTGAATTTCAATAAAATTTAAAAAAAAAAAAAAAAAAAAAAAAAATTTTTTTTTTTTTTTTTTTTGGTGTCACCCCCTGGTGGGTGTCACCCGGGTGCGGCCCGCCCCCCCCCGCCCCCCCCCCTAGTGACGCCACTGCATTCCTATTTTAATTATATAATTTGTCAATTTTTGCTGTAGTATAAATCTAGAAATTGTAGGCTTTCCAATTCCTGGAACAAGTGGAAAAGCATAATTCAAACTCAATGCTGGTATATCCCACACAGTCATTAGTTGCACCCTCTAGTGACACATTTCTATAGTTAAACCTAATTGGTCTTAGAAGGGAAGCACAGATAAAGGAAACCTTGGTTACAATGTGGTGGTGCCCATTGATTTATGGAAACTAAAACTTTAAAAAAAATATTTTTCAATATTTAAGCAACTAATAACATTTTTAAAATGCTTTGGCATATTAATCTAAGGCTCATACTTGCTTTGAATAGAAACATCGAATTTGACAGCAGATAAGAACCATAGGCCCATAGTCTAAACTTTGCTTTATCCAATACATTTTACTGTTCCCTCAGACACTAAATAAATGTTAACCAACATTCTAAGTTACTTCTAAATTTAAAGGGACACTGAACCCAATTTTTTATTTCGTTATTCAGATAGAGCATGTAATTTTAAACAATTTTCTAATTTACTCCTATTATCAACTGTTCTTTATTCTCTTGGTATCTTTATTTGAAAAGCGAGAATGTAAGTTAAGATGCCGGCACATTTTTGGCGAACAACCTGGGTTATTCTTGCTGATTGGTGGATAAATTCACCCACTAATAAACAAGTGCTGCCCAGTGATCTGAACCAAAAATTGTCTGGCTCCTTAGCTTAGATGCCTTTTTCAAATAAAGATAGCAAGAGTATGAAGAAAATTGATAATAGGAGTAAATTAGAAAGTTGCTTAAAATTGCATGCTCTGTCTAAATCGCGAAAGAAAAAAAATTGGGTTCAGTGTCCCTTTAAATGCTACTTAGTTCTCTAAAGAATAATCCCATGGGAGCTCGAGAGCATGCATGTGTCTTTAGCCATCTGGCAGCAGTGTTTGCAATAATACTTACAGCAATATTATACATTGTTGCAAAAACTACTACCGAAGACTGCTAAAGACACAAGCAAGCTCCTAAATTCCTATAAGCCTGCATAGCTTTGATTGCCAACAAAGATGCCAAGCAAATGTTTGGTAATATAAATTGGAAAGTTGTTAAAAATTGCACGCTTTATCTGAATTTTAATTGTGACTTTACTGCCCCTTTAATGTCCAAATGCTAAACCAACTAGATCTGAAATATGTTAATGTATCTAGAAAAAAAGCAAATTTTAGTATAAATATACTTCTATGTTTATACAAACTGATTTTAGCGTCATCTTTGTGGAATGTGTTTAACCCTTTCATGACAGGGTCAATTTGTGTAATTTCAGTTATGGGATCGGGTCAGGGGGGCATCCCTATGACCCTAGGCACACCCTCCAGACCGCGATTGCATCCAGTAAGTGCCGTTGGCTTCAGGAAAAATAACTAGGATGTTCTATTCCATCCTAACGGCGCTAAAGCCCAGCGCGGTTAGGACGGAATAGAACGCCATAAAGGCCTTAAAGGTTAAGGGCCAGATGAAATACATTTAATTGTGTGCAGGTAAACACATATGTGTTTGAACTGAAGAGGTGATTTCCCTTTAACTACTCCTTTGGAAAATAATTTTTAGAGTAAAAACAGGTTGTATGAGTAATAGCTAGATATGTTTCACTAATATGCTTAAGTGACGTGGCTAAAACCAGAAATACACATGGTTTTCTGCAGAAAGTCTTCCAGGATGGGGGCAAAAATTAAAATACCACAAGCTTCTCATCACGGCAATGTGCACTAGTAGAGAGATACTTAGGACATCTGCACCCTCTAACTCACCACCACCTGGTGTCAACACCAGTGGACATACATTATTATTATACGATTATTATTATTAATATAGTATAGCTTCGCAAAAGTCTGTAGAGCTGGGTACAGAGATAGGGGTATACAAGGACAAAGATTTGTGATAACATATAAAAACATAACAGACTAAACAAATCTAGTAGAGGAAGTGTCTACAGTTTGAAATTGCAGAGACACAAGGTTTGTTGTAGCTTGTCACCTGGATTATAGTTGCAGCAGTTAGTCAATGAGGTTCAAGATTTATTTTGTGAAGGATGAAAAACCAGAGGAGAGATTATAAACCTCTCTGAATAGGTGGGATTTCAAAGAGCGTCTGAAGCTGTAAAATATTGGAGACAGTTTGATGGAGCAGGGTAGGGAGTTTCAGAGGACAGGAGCAGCACGTTAGAAGTCTTGGAGGTGAGAGAGGGACGTAGAAATAATAGTAGAGGAGAAGCGTAGGTTAGAGGTTGAACAAAGAGTATTTGGAGATGAGAAAGGAAATATACAGGTAGCCCTCAGTTTACGCCGGGGTTAGGTTCCAGAAGGAATGGTTGTAAATCGAAACTGTTGTAAATTGAAACCCAGTTTATAATGTAAGTCAATGGGAAGTGAGGTAGTTAGGTTCCAAGCCCCTCTCAAAATTGTCATAAGTAACACCTAATACATTATTTTTAAAGCTTTGAAATGAAGACTTTAAATGCTAAACAGCATTATAAACCTAATAAAATAATCACACAACACAGAATATATAATTAAACTAAGTTAAATCAACAAAAAACATTTGCTAAACAGCATTATAAACCTAATAAAATAATCACACAACACAGACTTCACTTGCATTTTTCTGCAAACAGTTCTTTCTATGCATTCCAATCTGGACTGATTTATAGACAGGAAGATCTTGTTCCTTTGAAATCTGCTTGATAGCTCAGGTCTGGTTAAACTGATTAATTTCAGCTTGCTTGCCTTTGCTGCAACACAATCGGAAAGCTCCCCCTACTGGCTATTTTAATAAATGCACTTCTTCTCAATGCTTTTCAATAGCAGTCACATGACTGGAAAAAAAGGTTGTTATTCTGAAACGGTGTAAATTGAACCGTTGTAAAACGAGGGCCACCTGTAGTTGGCACTGAGGCTTTTGAGTGCTTTATAGGTTAGGGTCAATACTCTGAATTGTATTCTAGAGTGTATGGAGAGCCAAAGTAGGTACTGGAAAAGCAAACAGCTAATGTAGATCAGCGACTAAGTTGGATGAGTCTAACTGAATCAGTCATGATAGATTGGAGGGGGAAATGTTTAGGAACGCCATTTAGAAGTAGACAGAAGTAAATATACATAAAAAGGATAGCACTTGACTGGCAAACGCCCCACAATAAACAAAGTAAATTAAAAAAAATAAAATCCTTCATAAAATCTCGACTTCTATTACATGTTTTAAATGATAAACAGCTTAACAAATTTAAAAAAAAAAAAAAAACAGAATTTATGCTTACCTGATAAATTACTTTCTCCAACGGTGTGTCCGGTCCACGGCGTCATCCATAACTTGTGGGAATATTCTCTTCCCCAACAGGAAATGGCAAAGAGCACAGCAAAAGCTGTCCATATAGTCCCTCCCAGGCTCCGCCCCCCCAGTCATTCGACCGACGGTTAGGAGAAAAAAAGGAGAAACTATAGGGTGCCGTGGTGACTGTAGTGTATAAAGAAAGAAATTTTTCAAACCTGATTAAAAAACCAGGGCGGGCCGTGGACCGGACACACCGTTGGAGAAAGTAATTTATCAGGTAAGCATAAATTCTGTTTTCTCCAACATTGGTGTGTCCGGTCCACGGCGTCATCCATAACTTGTGGGAACCAATACCAAAGCTTTAGGACACGGATGAAGGGAGGGAGCCAATCAGGTTACCTAAACAGAAGGCACCACGGCTTGCAAAACCTTTCTCCCAAAAACAGCCTCCGAAGAAGCAAAAGTATCAAATTTGTAGAATTTGGCAAAAGTGTGCAGACAAGACCAAGTCGCTGCCTTACATATCTGATCAACAGAAGCCTCGTTCTTGAAGGCCCATGTGGAAGCCACAGCCCTAGTAGAGTGAGCTGTGATTCTTTCAGGAGGCTGCCGTCCGGCAGTCTCATAAGCTAATCGGATAATGCTTTTCAGCCAGAAAGAAAGAGGTAGCAGTAGCTTTTTGTCCTCTCCTCTTACCAGAGTAAACGACAAACAAAGATGAGGTTTGTCTAAAATCCTTTGTTGCTTCTAAATAGAACTTCAAAGCACGGACTACATCTAAATTGTGACTTTCTGACATCTGTCAGGAAAATCTTCATTTCTAAAGAATCTATTATTGTTCCCAAGAAGGGAACTCTTGTCGACGGAGACAGGGAACTCTTTTCTACGTTCACCTTCCACCCGTGATATCTGAGAAAGGCTAGAACAATGTCTGTATGAGCCTTTGCTTTGGAAAGGGACGACGCTTGGATTAGGATGTCGTCCAGGTAAGGTGCCACTGCAATACCCCTTGGTCTTAGAACCGCTAGAAGGGACCCGAGCACCTTTGGGAAAATCCTTGGAGCAGTGGCTAGCCCGAATGGAAGAGCCACGAACTGGTAATGCTTGTCCAGAAAGGCGAACCTTAGGAACTGAAAATGATCTTTGTTGATAGGAATATGTAGATACGCATCCTTTAAATCCACGGTAGTCATAAATTGACCCTACTGGATTGTAGGTAAAATCGTTCGAATAGTTTCCATTTTGAACGATGGGACTCTGAGAAATTTGTTTAGAATCTTTAAATCCAGAATTGGTCTGAAAGTTCCCTCTTTTTTGGGAACTACAAACAGATTTGAGTAAAACCCCTGACCTTGTTCCACATTTGGAACTGGGTGTATCACTCCCATCTTTAACAGGTCTTCTACACAATGTAAGAATGCCTGTCTCTTTATTTGGTTTGAAGATAAGTGAGACATGTGGAACCTTCCCCTTGGGGGTAGTTCCTTGAATTCTAGAAGATTACCCTGAGAGACTATTTCTAGTGCCCAGGGATCCTGAACATCTCTTGCCCAAGCCTGAGCAAAGAGAGAGAGTCTGCCCCCTACTAGATCCGGTCCCGGATCGGGGGCAACCCCTTCATGCTGTCTTGGTAGCAGCAGCAGGCTTCTTGGCCTGTTTACCCTTGTTCCAGCCTTGCATCGGTTTCCAAGCTGGTTTAGTCTGGGAAGCGTTACCCTCTTGTCTAGAGGCTGCAGAGTTGGAAGCCGGTCAGTTCCTGAAATTGCGAAAGGAACGAAAATTAGACTTATTCTTAGCCTTGAAAGGCCTATCTTGTGGGAGGGCATGGCCCTTACCCCCAGTGATGTCTGAAATAATTTCTTTCAATTCTGGCCCAAAAAGGGTCTTACATTTGAAAGGGATATTAAGTAATTTTGTCTTGGAAGATACATCCATCCGCCGACCAAGACTTTAGCCAGAGCGCTCTGCGCGCCACAATTGCAAACCCTGAATTTTTCGCCGCTAATCTTGCTAACTGCAAAGTGGCATCTAAAATAAAGGAATTAGCTAACTTAAGTGCGTGAATTCTGTCCATAACTTCCTCATACAGAGTTTCCCTACTGAGCGATTTTTCTAGTTCTTCGAACCAGAACCACGCTGCTGTAGTGACAGGAATAATACACAAAATAGGTTGAAAGAGGTAACCTTGCTGTACAAAAATCTTTTTAAGCAAACCCTCCAATTTTTTATCCATAGGATCTTTGAAAGCACAATTGTCCTCAATAGGAATGGTCGTGCGTTTGGCTAGTGTAGAAACCGCCCCCTCGACCTTAGGGACTGTTTGCCATAAGTCCTTTCTGGGGACGACCATAGGGAATAATTTCTTAAATATAGGAGGAGGGACAAAAGGTATGCCTGGCTTCTCCCACTCCTTATTCACTATGTCCGCCACCCGCTTGGGTATTGGAAAAGCCTCAGGGTGCACCGGGACCTCTAGGAACTTGTCCATCTTGCACAATTTTTCTGGGATGACCAGATTGTCACAATCATCCAAAGTAGATAGCACCTCTTTAAGCAATGCGCGGAGATGATCTAATTTAAATTTAAATGTCACAACATCAGGTTCTGCCTGCTGGGAAATTCTTCCTGTATCAGAAATTTCCCCATCTGACAAAACCTCCCTCATTGCCACTTCAGATTGTTGTGAGGCTATGACTCATCATCATCAGCGCACTCCTGCTCTACAGTGTTTAAAACAGAGCAATCGCGCTTTCTCTGAAATGCTGGCATTTTGGATAAAATATTTGCTATGGAGTTATCCATTACTGCCGTCAATTGTTGCATAGTAACAAGCATTGGCGCGCTAGAAGTACTAGGGGTCTCCTGCGTGGGCAAAACTGGTGTAGACACAGAAGGAGATGATGTAGAACTATGTCTACTTCCTTCATCTGAGGAATCATCTTGGGCAACTTTATTATCTGTGACAGTACTGTCCTTACTTTGTTTGGACGCTATGGCACAATTATCACACATATTAGAAGGGGGAATCACATTGGCCTCCATACATACAGAACATGATCTATCTGAAGGCACAGACATGTTAAACAGGCTTAAACTGGTTAATAAAGCACAAAAACCGTTTTAAAACAAAACCGTTACTGTCTCTTTAAATGTTAAACAGTGCACACTTTATTACTGAATATGTGAAAAACTATGAAGGAATTATCCAATCTTTACCAAATTTTCACCACATTGTCTTAAAGCATTCAAAGCATTGCACCCCAAATTTCAGGCTATTAACCCTTAAAATGTGGAAACCGGATCCGTTTACAACTTTAACCCCCTTACAGTCCCAGCCCCAGCCTTTGCTGCGACTTCACCAATCCCAAGGGGGTATACGATACCAAATGAAGCCTTCTAGGAACCTTTTCAGTGAATTCCAGACCCACACGCATGCAGCTGCATGTACTGTTCTCAAAAGTAACTGCGCAGTAATGGCGCGAAAATGAGGCTCTGCCTACTACTGGGAAAGGCCCTTCCTGACTGGGAAGGTGTCTAAACAAGTGCCTGGCGTAAAAAACGTTCCCCAAAGTTATAAAAGTGTGAAATTCAACTTCAAACTGTATATAATACCTAAATAAAGCAATCAATTTAGCCCATAAAAGTGTCTACCAGTTTATAGCCCATAATAAGCCCTTTATTCTGTTTGAGACTAAGAAAATGGCTTAACGGTCCCCATGAGGGGAAAAATGACAGCCTTCCAGCATTACACAGTCTTGTTAGAAAAATGGCTAGTCATACCTTAAGCAGAAAAGTCTGCAAACTGTTCCCCCCAACTGAAGTTCTCTCAGCTCAACAGTCCTGTGTGGGAACAGCAATCGATTTTAGTTACTGCTGCTAAAATCATCCTCCTCTTATAAACAGAACTCTTCATCTCTTTCTGTTTCAGAGTAAATAGTACATACCAGCACTATTTTAAAATAACAAACTCTTGATAGAAGAATAAAAAACTACAACTAAACACCACATACTCTTCACCATCTCCGTGGAGATGCTACTTGTTCAGAGCGGCAACGAGAATGACTGGGGGGGCGGAGCCTGGGAGGGACTATATGGACAGCTTTTGCTGTGCTCTTTGCCATTTCCTGTTGGGGAAGAGAATATTCCCACAAGTTATGGATGACGCCGTGGACCGGACACACCAATGTTGGAGAAATGTTATCTAACATTCCAAAAGAGAGAGAGTACAAACTAGCAAGGACTTCAGTATTAGCATTTTTGACAAACTGCTTATGATGCTATTAAACCGTGTAGAGCATTTGCTTTTCTTATAGAATACTAAAATATAAAAAGCACATTTTCGAACAAAAAAAAAGGAAAACACAAAAGCTAGCAAACGTAACAGACAAATGTTTTGTTGATTATTTTCCTTTTAACATGAAGCTTCAGGGCTGCATTGTTTGGGTCTACACAATAGTCATTACCTTGTGAGCTAAAATTTGCACTGCAATAAAAACTGGCAAACCCTACTCTCTCAGCTCAAACCCCTTTGAAGAAATTTTCTTTGAGGTGACCTCATCAAAACCAAGCTTGTGTGTTTGCATCACAGTATCTAGCTACAACAGTGCCAAGTTTAGTAATACGCTTATAGTGCTTGGTAGATTAAACCAGAAAAAAAATGTGAACAAGAAGCCAAATGTTAGCAATAGCATTATAGAATGTTCCCCAACATTAAATGTTTAAATGTGACTGACAATGGACTTCATTTGCTGTAACAATCAGGAACAATGTCAGACTATAAATACTTTGAGGTGACATAGGGAGGAGTTGAAATACTCAAGATACTGCATTCGTTTGTGTGGGAACAAGAACATGATCTGTTCTCTGCCAACATTTCAGATAATATTAGGGTGGATATAAAGTGATTGAACATTTGCACAGTCCTCAAGTACAGGTGACTGGCAGTGCACACAGCGTGCTTTTGTGGCATTTGATAAACACTGTGCAGTACAGATGTGCCTAAATTTCATAACAAAAATTAAAGCGAGAGTGGACAAAAGAAATGTTTCATGCGAAAACTTATTTCTCAGTCTGAATTAAAAGTTTTACAAATAGCAAATTTACCTTTATTTTGTAATTTTAAATAGCTGCTTTTCCACGTTGAAAATTTCAGTACTACTTTTTACAGATAAGTGAACAAGATTGCGCAGTAGTGGGAATTTTAGGAACTAAACTGCTCATTTTCAATTGTTACCCCAGACAGAAAAAAAGGAAGTGTATTCGTGATATACTGATAAGAAAATGGGATCTGTTCTCAACACATGAGGGGAAAACAATTTTACAGTACACTGTGGTGCTTCCAGTGACTTGTTATACCAGCTGCAGAGTTTAAAACATAGGGACCTCATATCTCAATATATATATATATATATATATATATATATATATACATACACACACATATACATACACACACACACATATATATATATATATACACACACACATACACAGAGTGTACACCCCTCACATTTTTGTAAATATTTTATTATATCTTCATGTGACAACACTGAAGAAATGACACTTTGCTACAATGTAAAGTAGTGAGTGTACAGCCTGTATAACAGTGTAAATTTGCTGTCCCCTCAAAATAACTCAACACACAGCCATTAATGTCTAAACCGTTGGCAACAAAAGTGAGTACACCCCTAAGTGGAAATGTCCAAATTGGGTCCAATTAGCCATTTTCCCTCCCCAGTGGTATCAGGTGTGAATGGGGAGCTGATGAGTTACATTTGGTGTTATCGCTCTCACTGGTCACTCGAAGTTCAACATGGCACTTCATGGCAAAGAACTCTGAAGATCTGAAAAAATGAATTGTTGCTCTACATAAAGATGGTCTAGGCTATAAGAAGATTGCCAAGACCCTGAAATTCCGCTGCAGCACGGTGGGCAAGACCATACAGCAGTTTCACAGGACAGGTTCCACTCAGAACAGGCCTCTCATGGTCGACCCAAGAAGTTGAGTGCACATGCTCAGCGTCATATCCAGAGGTTGTTTTTGGAAAATAGACATTTGAGTGCTGCCAGCATTGCTGCAGAGGTTGAAGGGGGGGTCAGCCTGTCAGCGCTCAGTCCATATGCCGCACACTGCATCAAATTGGTCTGCATTGCTGTCGTCCCAGAAGGAAGCCTCTTCTAAAGATGATGCACAAGAAAGCCTGCAAACAGTTTGCTGAAGACAAGCAGACTAAGGGCGTGGATTACTGGAACCATGTCCTGTGTTCCGATGAGACCAAAAACAGAATTTATGTTTACCTGATAAATTACTTTCTCCAACGGTGTGTCCGGTCCACGGCGTCATCCTTACTTGTGGGATATTCTCTTCCCCAACAGGAAATGGCAAAGAGCCCAGCAAAGCTGGTCACATGATCCCTCCTAGGCTCCGCCTTCCCCAGTCATTCGACCGACGTAAAGGAGGAATATTTGCATAGGAGAAACCATATGATACCGTGGTGACTGTAGTTAAAGAAAATAAATTATCAGACCTGATTAAAAAAACCAGGGCGGGCCGTGGACCGGACACACCGTTGGAGAAAGTAATTTATCAGGTAAACATAAATTCTGTTTTCTCCAACATAGGTGTGTCCGGTCCACGGCGTCATCCTTACTTGTGGGAACCAATACCAAAGCTTTAGGACACGGATGAAGGGAGGGAGCAAATCAGGTCACCTAGATGGAAGGCACCACGGCTTGCAAAACCTGTCTCCCAAAAATAGCCTCAGAAGAAGCAAAAGTATCAAACTTGTAAAATTTAGTAAAAGTGTGCAGTGAAGACCAAGTCGCTGCCTTACATATCTGATCAACAGAAGCCTCGTTCTTGAAGGCCCATGTGGAAGCCACAGCCCTAGTGGAATGAGCTGTGATTCTTTCAGGAGGCTGCCGTCCGGCAGTCTCGTAAGCCAATCTGATGATGCTTTTAAGCCAAAAAGAGAGAGAGGTAGAAGTTGCTTTTTGACCTCTCCTTTTACCAGAATAAACAACAAACAAGGAAGATGTTTGTCTAAAATCCTTTGTAGCGTCTAAATAGAATTTTAGAGCACGCACTACATCCAAATTGTGCAACAAACGTTCCTTCTTTGAAACTGGATTCGGACACAAAGAAGGCACGACTATCTCCTGGTTAATGTTTTTGTTAGAAACAACTTTCGGAAGAAAACCAGGTTTAGTACGCAAAACCACCTTATCTGCATGGAACACCAGATAAGGAGGAGAACACTGCAGAGCAGATAATTCTGAAACTCTTCTAGCAGAAGAAATTGCAACCAAAAACAAAACTTTCCAAGATAATAACTTAATATCAACGGAATGTAAGGGTTCAAACGGAACCCCCTGAAGAACTGAAAGAACTAAATTGAGACTCCAAGGAGGAGTCAAAGGTTTGTAAACAGGCTTGATTCTAACCAGAGCCTGAACAAAGGCTCGAACATCTGGCACAGCTGCCAGCTTTTTGTGAAGTAACACAGACAAGGCAGAAATCTGTCCCTTCAAAGAACTTGCAGATAATCCTTTCTCCAAACCTTCTTGAAGAAAGGATAGAATCTTAGGAATTTTTATCTTGTCCCAAGGGAATCCTTTAGATTCACACCAACAGATATATTTTTTCCATATTTTGTGGAAGATTTTTCTAGTTACAGGCTTTCTGGCCTGAACAAGAGTATCAATGACAGAATCTGAGAACCCTCGCTTTGATAAGATCAAGCGTTCAATCTCCAAGCAGTCAGTTGGAGTGAGACCAGATTCGGATGTTCGAACGGACCTTGAACAAGAAGGTCTCGTCTCAAAGGTAGCTTCCATGGTGGAGCCGATGACATATTCACCAGGTCTGCATACCAAGTCCTGCGTGGCCACGCAGGAGCTATCAAGATCACCGATGCCCTCTCCTGATTGATCCTGGCTACCAGCCTGGGGATGAGAGGAAACGTCGGGAATACATAAGCTAGTTTGAAGGTCCAAGGTGCTACTAGTGCATCTACTAGAGTCGCCATGGGATCCCTGGATCTGGACCCGTAGCAAGGAACCTTGAAGTTCTGACGAGAGGCCATCAGATCCATGTCTGGAATGCCCCACAATTGAGTAATTTGGGCAAAGATTTCCGGATGGAGTTCCCACTCCCCCGGATGAAATGTCTGACGACTCAGAAAATCCGCTTCCCAATTTTCCACTCCTGGGATGTGGATTGCAGCCAAGTGGCAGGAGTGAGTCTCCGCCCACTGAATGATTTTGGTCACTTCTTCCATCGCCAGGGAACTCCTTGTTCCCCCCTGATGGTTGATGTACGCAACAGTCGTCATGTTGTCTGATTGAAACCGTATGAACTTGGCCTTTGCTAGCTGAGGCCAAGCCTTGAGAGCATTGAATATCGCTCTCAGTTCCAGAATATTTATCGGGAGAAGAGATTCTTCCCGAGACCAAAGACCCCGAGCTTTCAGGGGTCCCCAGACCGCGCCCCAGCCCACCAGACTGGCGTCGGTCGTGACAATGACCCACTCTGGTCTGCGGAAGCTCATCCCCTGTGACAGGTTGTCCAGGGACAGCCACCAACGGAGTGAATCTCTGGTCCTCTGATCTACTTGTATCGTCGGAGACAAGTCTGTATAGTCCCCATTCCACTGACTGAGCATGCACAGTTGTAATGGTCTTAGATGAATTCGCGCAAAAGGAACTATGTCCATTGCCGCTACCATCAAACCTATTACTTCCATGCACTGCGCTATGGAAGGAAGAGGAACAGAATGAAGTATTTGACAAGAGTTTAGAAGTTTTGATTTTCTGGCCTCTGTCAGAAAAATCCTCATTTCTAAGGAGTCCATTATTGTTCCCAAGAAGGGAACCCTTGTTGACGAAGATAGAGAACTTTTTTCTACGTTCACTTTCCACCCGTGAGATCTGAGAAAGGCCAGGACAATGTCCGTGTGAGCCTTTGCTTGAGGAAGGGACGACGCTTGAATCAGAATGTCGTCCAAGTAAGGTACTACTGCAATGCCCCTTGGTCTTAGCACCGCTAGAAGGGACCCTAGTACCTTTGTGAAAATTCTTGGAGCAGTGGCTAATCCGAACGGAAGTGCCACAAACTGGTAATGCTTGTCCAGGAATGCGAACCTTAGGAACCGATGATGTTCCTTGTGGATAGGAATATGTAGATACGCATCCTTTAAATCCACCGTGGTCATGAATTGACCTTCCTGGATGGAAGGAAGAATTGTTCGAATGGTTTCCATTTTGAACGATGGAACCTTGAGAAACTTGTTTAGGATCTTGAGATCTAAGATTGGTCTGAATGTTCCCTCTTTTTTGGGAACTACGAACAGATTGGAGTAGAACCCCATCCCTTGTTCTCCTAATGGAACAGGATGAATCACTCCCATTTTTAACAGGTCTTCTACACAATGTAAGAATGCCTGTTTTTTTATGTGGTCTGAAGACAATTGAGACCTGTGGAACCTCCCCCTTGGGGGAGGCCCCTTGAATTCCAGAAGATAACCTTGGGAGACTATTTCTAGTGCCCAAGGATCCAGAACATCTCTTGCCCAAGCCTGAGCGAAGAGAGAGAGTCTGCCCCCCACCAGATCCGGTCCCGGATCGGGGGCCAACATCTCATGCTGTCTTGGTAGTAGTGGCAGGTTTCTTGGCCTGCTTTCCTTTGTTCCAGCCTTGCATTGGTCTCCAGGCTGGCTTGGCTTGAGAAGTATTACCCTCTTGCTTAGAGGACGTAGCACTTGGGGCTGGTCCGTTTCTGCGAAAGGGACGAAAATTAAGTTTATTTTTGGCCTTGAAAGACCTATCCTGAGGAAGGGCGTGGCCCTTGCCCCCAGTGATATCAGAGATAATCTCTTTCAAGTCAGGGCCAAACAGCGTTTTCCCCTTGAAAGGAATGTTAAGCAATTTGTTCTTGGAAGACGCATCCGCTGACCAAGATTTTAGCCAAAGCGCTCTGCGCGCCACAATAGCAAAACCAGAATTTTTCGCCGCTAACCTAGCCAATTGCAAAGTGGCGTCTAGGGTGAAAGAATTAGCCAATTTGAGAGCATGAATTCTGTCCATAATCTCCTCATAAGAAGAAGAATTATTATTGAGCGCCTTTTCTAGTTCATCGAACCAGAAACACGCTGCTGTAGTGACAGGAACAATGCATGAAATTGGTTGTAGAAGGTAACCTTGCTGAACAAACATCTTTTTAAGCAAACCTTCTAATTTTTTATCCATAGGATCTTTGAAAGCACAACTATCTTCTATAGGTATAGTGGTGCGTTTGTTTAGAGTAGAAACCGCCCCCTCGACCTTGGGGACTGTCTGCCATAAGTCCTTTCTGGGGTCGACCATAGGAAACAATTTTTTAAATATGGGGGGAGGGACGAAAGGTATACCGGGCCTTTCCCATTCTTTATTTACAATGTCCGCCACCCGCTTGGGTATAGGAAAAGCTTCGGGGGGGCCCCGGGACCTCTAGGAACTTGTCCATTTTACATAGTTTCTCTGGAATGACCAAATTCTCACAATCATCCAGAGTAGATAACACCTCCTTAAGCAGAGCGCGGAGATGTTCCAATTTAAATTTAAATGTAATCACATCAGGTTCAGCATGTTGAGAAATTTTCCCTGAATCTGAAATTTCTCCCTCAGACAAAACCTCCCTGGCCCCCTCAGACTGGTGTAGGGGCACTTCAGAACCAATATCATCAGCGTCCTCATGCTCTTCAGTATTTTCTAAAACAGAGCAGTCGCGCTTTCGCTGATAAGTGGGCATTTTGGCTAAAATGTTTTTGATAGAATTATCCATTACAGCCGTTAATTGTTGCATAGTAAGGAGTATTGGCGCACTAGATGTACTAGGGGCCTCCTGTGTGGGCAAGACTGGTGTAGACGAAGGAGGGGATGATGCAGTACCATGCTTACTCCCCTCACTTGAGGAATCATCTTGGGCATCATTTTCTCTAAATTTTGTGTCACATAAATCACATCTATTTAAATGAGAAGGAACCTTGGCTTCCCCACATTCAGAACACAGTCTATCTGGTAGTTCAGACATGTTAAACAGGCATAAACTTGAAAACAAAGTACAAAAAACGTTTTAAAATAAACCGTTACTGTCACTTTAAATTTTAAACTGAACACACTTTATTACTGCAATTGTGAAAAAGTATGAAGGAATTGTTCAAAATTCACCAAAATTTCACCACAGTGTCTTAAAGCCTTAAAAGTATTGCACACCAAATTTGGAAGCTTTAACCCTTAAAATAACGGAACCGGAGCCGTTTTTATATTTTACCCCTTTACAGTCCCTGGTATCTGCTTTGCTGAGACCCAACCAAGCCCAAAGGGGAATACGATACCAAATGACGCCTTCAGAAAGTCTTTTCTATGTATCAGAGCTCCTCACACATGCATCTGCATGTCATGCTTCCCAAAAACAAGTGCGCAATAGAGGCGTGAAAATGAGACTCTGCCTATGATTAGGGAAAGCCCCTAGAGAATAAGGTGTCCAATACAGTGCCTGCCGGTTATTTTACATAATTCCCAAGATTAAAATAATTCCTCAAGGCTATGGAGTATAAAATATGCTTATATATAAATCGATTTAGCCCAGAAAATGTCTACAGTCTTAAAAGCCCTTGTGAAGCCCTTTTTTTCTTTCTGTAATAAAAATGGCTTACCGGATCCCATAGGGAAAATGACAGCTTCCAGCATTACATCGTCTTGTTAGAATGTGTCATACCTCAAGCAGCAAAAGTCTGCTCACTGTTCCTCCAGCTGAAGTTAATTCCTCTCAACAGTCCTGTGTGGAAACAGCCATCGATTTTAGTAACGGTTGCTAAAATCATTTTCCTCTTACAAACAGAAATCTTCATCTCTTTTCTGTTTCAGAGTAAATAGTACATACCAGCACTATTTTAAAATAACAAACTCTTGATTGAATAATAAAAACTACAGTTAAACACTAAAAAACTCTAAGCCATCTCCGTGGAGATGTTGCCTGTACAACGGCAAAGAGAATGACTGGGGAAGGCGGAGCCTAGGAGGGATCATGTGACCAGCTTTGCTGGGCTCTTTGCCATTTCCTGTTGGGGAAGAGAATATCCCACAAGTAAGGATGACGCCGTGGACCGGACACACCTATGTTGGAGAAATAAACTTATTTGGTTCAGTTAGTGTCAAACGTGTGGCGGCACCCAGGTGAGGAGACGAGTGTGTCATCAAGCATGGTGATGGAAGTGTCATGGTCTGGGCCTGCATGAGTGCTGCAGGCACTGGGGAGCTACAGTTCATTGAGGGAACCATGAATGCCAACATGTACTGTGACATACTGAGGCAGAGCATGATCCCTCCCTTCGGAGACTGGGCCGCAGGGCAGTATTCCAACATAACGACCCCAAACACACCTCCAAGATGACCACTGCCTTGCTAAAGAAGCTGAGGGTAAAAGTGATGGACTGGTCAAGCGTGTCTCCAGACCTAAACCCTATTGAGCATCCTCAAACGGAAGGTGGGGGAGCGCAAGGTCTCGAACATCCACCAGCTCCGTGATGTCGTCATGGAAGAGTAGAAGGGGACACCAGTGGCAACCTGTGAAGCTCTAGTGAACTCTATGCCCAAGAGGGTTAAGGCAGTTCTGGAAAATAATGGTGGCCACACAAAATAGACACTTTGGGCCCAATTTGGACATTTCCACTTAGGGGTGTACTCACTTTTGTTGCCAACGGTTTAGACATTAATGGTTGTGTGTTGAGTTATTATGCAGGCTGTACACTAAACTACATTACATTGCAGCAAAGTGTAATTTCTTCAGTGTTGTCACATGAAAAGATATAATAAAATATTTGCAAAAATATGAGGGGTGTACTCACTTTTGTGAGATACTGTACATATAATACATACACACACACACAAATAAATTAAAAACTGAAGATGAACCTGCCACACATATTTTTAACACGGGTGTTGGTTTCAATAGGCAATAACTATTTTAAATAATAAATGTGAAGGAGACGTTTGTAAACAATCCCTTTTACCTGCTGTAGTGTATTAAAAACATTATTTACAAATAGCTCCTTTATCTTAATTTTGTTTAATTAGAAACAGCTGATCTTGTCTGCAGAAACCACCACCTATACTGAAAATTTTAATACTGCATTATTGGCTATAGAAAAGGGAGGCAGCAGCTGAAATCCACCTTTCAGTAAGACAGAGAGCTCATTCCATTTTAAAGAGTTTGCCTACCGCTACTCTGAATACAATAAACCTTTGTCAGCTGCTTACATTGTGCCTTTAAAAGGACATACGACACGTAATGGCAATACTTTTTTTTTTTTTTTTGGTGTTGTCATGAAGAAATAGACATGAAAGTAAAAATTAAACTTTCATGGTTTCAGATAGAGCATGCAATATTAATAGATATTTCAATTTAAATCAATCATATGTACTTCACTCTGTTGGTATCTTTTGTTGAATAGCATACCTGCTGGTGAATGGAGGCTACGTACATATGTGGTTCGTCATTGGCTCACCAGATGTGTTCACCATGGTCTCAAGTGGTGATTTTGAAGCTGACCTTAACTATGTTTTAACCCCTTTTCAGGGGGATAAACACATAGAACATTTTATTATTGCACTGTTGCTTACGTATAGAATATATTTGAGTATTTTCTTTTGACACTCCTGTTCCTGTAACATAAAGGACTACTGTGACAGTTTATTTGCTGGCCACACTTCCCCATCATTTGCCGTATGTAGAGAAGCCATTTCAGACTTGTTACTATAGTACAGGGGTGGGCAACTTTGGGGCCCCAGATGTTTTAGAACTACATTTCTCCTAATGTGAGACATTATTTAGGCTGTATGAGCATCATGGGAAATGTAGTTCCAAAACATCTGGGGGCCCAAGGTTGCTGACCCCTGTTCTAGTAGACAAAGTTAGCCACTGTCATTGTTAGATACTTCAAAATAGTGTTTTGTTTTTTTAAGCAACTCCTTCCACTGAGTCTAATTAGGGAAGACTTGTGAAGTTTGTATTGTGCACTTACATTTATTAGGATTGGAAAACCTGCAACGTTAAGGATTAAAGGACAAATGTGAATTATTATTTTTTAAAAATAACAAAAGTACATTGCAAAGTTGTTTTGTCTTTTAGCTATGCATTTTAGATTTCAATTGGTATGTTATATCACTTTGAAGCGCAGCTCCAAAGTCACTTCTGAGCAGGAAACGGCTGGTGAACCAATCAGGAGAGGCACATGCAAGTAGCCACCAGTTGCGTCTGTGTTTTAGAAACAGCAGGGATTAAATACATATAATGTAATGAGTAAAATAAGTTTAGTGTCAGAATGTAATGTCGTTTTGAAGTTTCGTCCACTCAAGAGAAGTCATTTAATAAAATTTGGTAGTCTGATCATTACCATAAGCACTTAAATAAACAATAAGGTAGGGACTGGGACAGACATTGATCCTAGTAAAAAAATTACTTCTGGCTCCCAAGCTTTTTAACCTATTCTGTATTTATTATATACATACACCCCATTAATATCTTAAATTTGTGTCTTACTTAAATTGTTTATGTTAATTTGAAAATAAAATTGCTGCAACTTTACGATTGTTCAGAAAGATTTTCTTTACCATTATAAATATCACAAGAACAGGACACACTAGGAGTATTAGTGGTCAAATGGTACAAAGTATCCTCCAGTTAAATGTAATATTCATATAGGCCAAATATCTAATCTAGGTAAATACTAAATATGGAAAGAATGGATAAATGCAAATGATTGGTAAAAAAAGAAAGTAAAAAAACATAATTTATGCTTACCAGATAAATTCCTTTCCTTCCGAATAGGGAGAGTCCACGGCTTAATTCCTTACTGTTGGGAAATACAACACCTGGCCACCAGGAGGAGGCAAAGACACACCAGCCAAAGGCTACAATATCCCTCTCACACTTCCTCATTACCCCAGTCATTCTGCTGAGGGAACAAGGAAAAGTAGGAGAAGCATTAGGGTATAAATGGTGGCAGAAGATAAAATAAATAATAGGAAACCACCCATCGACAAGAAAAAAAAGTGGGGGGCCGTAGACACTCCCTATCCGGAAGGAAAGGAATTTATCTGGAAAGCATAAATTATGTATTCCTTCCCAAGATACGGAGAGTCCACAGCTTCATTCCTTACTGTTGGGAAAACTATACCCAAGCTCCAGAGGAAACTGAATGAATAACGGGAGGGGGAAAAAAAGGAAGAGGCGGACCCTATTCTGAGGGCACCACAGCCTGAAAACTTTTCTCCCGAAAGCTGCTTCAGCAGAAGCAAAAAAGTATGTAAGGAGGACCAAGTAGCTGCCTTTCAAATCTGATCCATTGAACAAATGGACCTTGTATCAGCAGGTCTCTGCGACAAGGTAACTTCCACGGATGAGATGAGGACATCCCCACAAGATCCGCAAACCATGTCCTTCGGAAACAATGGAGCAATCAAGATTACGGATACCGGCTCCTGCTTGATGCGGGCCACCACTCGAGGAAGAAGCGGTAATGGAGGAAAAAGATATGAGTTTGAGCCTCCAGGGCACTGCTAGTGCATCTATTAGATGTGCTTGGCAATCCCTTGACCACGACCCGTACCTGAGTAGCTTGGTATTGAGACGGGATGCCATGAGATCTATCTCCGGCATCCCCCACTTGCTGCATATCTCTGCAAACACCTCAGGATGGATAGACCATTCCCCTGGATGGAAGGATTGTCTGCTGAGAAAATCCTCCTCCCAGTTGTCCACACCTAGAATGTGGATCGCTGATAGTGAACAGCTGTGGGCCTCCGCCAACTCCAGAATCTGAGATACTTCCTTCATCGCCAAGGGACTTCTCGTTCCCCCCTGATGGTTGAGGTAGGCAACCAAGGTTATATATTGTCTGATTGGAATCTGATAAAACTGGGACCAACCCAGAAGTGGCCAAGCCATCAAGGCCTTGAAAATTGAAAAGTTACAAAATATTGATCGGGAGGGAGGACTCCTCCAGAGTCCACAAGCCCTGTGCCTTCCTGGCACCCCAAACAGCTCCCCATCCAGATAGGCTTGAGTCCGTAGTCACAATATCCCAGGATGGTCTTAAGAAGCATGTCCCTCGGGACAGATGATCTAGACAGAGCCACCAAGAGAGCAATTCTCTCGACCGGCTGTCTAATACAATCTATTGAGACAGATCTGAACGATCGCCATTCCACTGCCACAGAATGCACAGTTGTAAAGGTCTGAGACGGAACCTGGCAAAAGGAATAATGTCCATGCAGGACACCATAAGACCAATCACTCCTATACACTGAGCCACAGAGGGACTCAAGGATGTCTGGAGGGCAAGACATGCCAAAGTTAGCTTGCAACATCAGGTCTGTTAGAAATATCCTCATGGATATGAAGTCTATTATATTACCCAGGAATTCCACTCTGGTACTTGGGATAAGAGAACTCTTTTCCAAGTTCATCTTCCATCCATGTGATCGAAGAAGACTGAGAAGGGACTCAGAGAATTCTTCCGCAAGACGAAAGGATGGTGCTTGCACCAGAATATTGTCCAAGTATGGGGCTACTGCAATAGCTTTAGTTCTGACAACGAGAGCCCCCAGAACCTTCGTAAAGATTCTTGGAGCAGTAGCTAGGCCAAATGGAAGGGCAATGAACTGAAAGTGCTAATCCAGGAATGCAAAACTAAGGAACTGAAAGTGTTCCCTGTGGATTGAAACATGAAGGTAAGTGTCCTTCAGATCTATAGTGGTCATAAACTGGCCTTCCTGAATTAAAGGCAGTAAGGACCTTATTGTCTCCATTATGAAGAAAGGGACACTGAGAAATTTGTTTAAGCACTTTAGTTCCAGAATTGGGCAGAAAGTTCCCTCCTTCTTTGGGACCACGAAAAGATTTGAATAAAACCCCAAAAAATTTTTTCTTCGATAGGCACCGGGACAACAACATGCTGCATGTTCGCATCACAGATAAAATAATTAGCAATTCTCAGAGCTTTAATTCTGTCTTGAATATCCTTGAGGGGAGACTTCACCTCAATGAGTTCTGACAAAGAATCGCACCAGTAGGTAGCCGCTCTGGCAACCGTGGCAACTGCAGCCGCCAGTTGAAACAAAAATCCGGTATGTTGAAACATCTTTATCAGAAAGGTTTCCATTGTCTTATCTTTCGGCTTTCTGAATGAAGAACTATCCTCACCTTAGGAATGGAGCCACACAAATCCAGTTGAGAGTCTGGGACCAGGAACAACTTTTTAAAAGTAGACGAGGGGGAAAGGGAAGAACCAATTCTTTCCTATTCGTTCTTAATAATATTCATTCTTAATAATAATCGCCATCTTAACCAGCACAGGAAAAGACAAAGGAACTTTCCTTTTTTTCGTAAACTCTGTCTAATTCAGGTATGGTAGGTTCTTCAGGCAGCGCGGCCTCTGGAACCTCTAACGTAGACGGAACCTCTAACATAGACAGAACCTCCTTTAATAAAAAACGCAAGTGCTCAATTTTAAATCTAAAAGGACGGTTCCTCCGCAGCAGGAGGCTTAGATGCTAAGGTTATACCCACAGAAAGACACAAATAAAAACTTTTTTTTTTTTTAAATGATAGAAAACTACATATTTATACTCCCAATGGCTGGGGCACTCACCACCTCCTAGACCCAGACAGTTACCAGAGGAAACGCTCTCCTCAGGTTCAAGTCTCAGTTGGAACGGAGGAAATGAACATAGACCCCCGGTTATTACAAGTACAGCAAGTAATAGGAGCTGTGCAACACTTTCAAAAAACGAAAGTGAAACTTAAAAGTGAAACCTGTTTGTTCCATCCAAAAACACAGTCTATCAGCCCAGAAAAAAAAAAATCACACAAAGCAGCATGTAAATAATTAATACACTGCTTAATTACCCCAACTGTTAAATAAACCCTGGATCCTTCTGACACTTCTCTGCCACCTCCTAACGTGACGAAAGGCAAAGAATGACTGGGGTAATGAGGAAGTGGGAGGGTGTCTTTGCCTCCTCCTGGTGGCCAGGTGTTGTATTTCCCAACAGTAAGGAATGAAGCAGTAGACTCTCCATATATTAGGAAGGAAACGAAAACTAGAATTACAACATTTGCTCATTTCTTCAGAGATGACTATTCAGTTATTCTGCCTATTTGTCACATGTAAAGGAACACAATTATCTTTGCCAAGGCTGTATGCTCTGTTAGTTTTCTCTGCTTTTCATTCTGCTTTGCAACCAAGATTGGAATCAGGTGAGACAGATCTAAGAATACTGAGATTAGTTAGTCTTCAGTGTAATTGTAACCTGTATTTTAGCATGTATAGTACAATACATATGAAACACTTCATAAGATGTATATATTGCTAAGGAGTGAGATCAGCAATATCCAATAAATAACATTCATACATACATACCCACCCGATAAGTGAAGGGTATGTTTATAGTGATGCTGTGTATCTTACTGTCATATGACTTTTTATAAAAAAAAAGAAAACAAACCTGTTGTAACACAATTGCTTAAAAACTGTAATCAGAACTTTAAGGTACATTTTACTGGGGGGGGCTCCTTTTTCTTTTAACACTAGCATCCTTTGTAAAGGAGTTAAACACAGTTAAAGACTTGCCCAAGACCCGTAACACATTGCACATGTATGTATGCTGCTCTTAAAAGGGACATAAACCCCAATTTTTACTTTCATGATTTAGACAAATTATACGATTCTAGAAACGTTTCCAATGTACTTATTTGATCACAAATTTGCTTTGTACTAAGGTTGCTGCCATCTAGTGCTCTAGCTAATGTATAACAGTCTTGCAAAACTGCTGCCATATAGTGCTGCAGACACGTGCACACTTCTGAGATCACATCCCCGCTTTTCAAAAAAGGATAAAAAGAGAATGAAGAAAAATAAATAGAAGTAAAATAAAAAGTGGTTTAAAAACAGTACGTCCCTTTAATTGGGTCACAGCAATGCTCTGTTCTGGACTTAATACATAGTTTGCAAGGGACACTAGTGAGATAATAAAATGATTTAAAGGGACACTGAACTCAATTTTTTTCTTTTGTGATTCAGATAGAGCATACAATTTTAAAAAACTTTCTAATTTACTCCTATTATCAATTTTTCTTCATTCTTTTGGTATCTATTTGAAAAGCAAGAATGTAAGTTTAGATGCCGGCCCATTTTTGGTGAACAACCTGGGTTGTTCTTGCTGATTGGTGGATAAATTCACCCACCAATAAACACGTGCTGTCCAGGGTTCTAAACCAAAAAATGTCTGGCTCCTTAGCTTAGATGCCTTTTTCAAATAAAGATAGAAAGAGAACAAAGTAAAATTAATAGGAGTAAATTAGAAAGTTGCTTAAAATTGCTGCACTATCTGAATCACGAAAGAAAAAATATTATGGTTCAGTGTCCCTTTAACATTTTATTTTTGCACTATAATCTTCCTATAAGACATGCTGTGAAATAACTGAGCATGTTGTCATAAATGACTGAAGCAAGGTTAGTTGAGGCCACATCATTGCTGAGGGCAGAAGAAAATCCTTAGGATTATAATCGCTTTGTACGAGAGGAGAAAAGATTTCATCAGAGTATCTGTGAATCATACTTGACACTGAGGACTCCAGTGTGTGTGTGTGAGTCACAACACAAGCAAGCGAAATTGCATAAACCTACAAGTCAGCAACTCTTAGACAGTAGCTTTAAATACCCACAATATTTAACCCGTTGCTGATTTAGGTGGTGCCTCACTGGGACGGATGGCAATATCCACAATAGAAAAGTGAGAAACAGAGTTTGACATCAGATAAGAAGCATAGGCCTAACAGGTGTACCCATATATTTTCTGCAAAGTGTAGCCATATTTTTATCACGGGCATTCCTGAAGTTCCCCCACAGTGTTTGTCCTTACCAGCTCTCTAATAGACATTTATTCCATTAGTCTATCGCCCTTTTTGTGAAGAAATGCTTAAACAAAATTACTCCTGAACCAACTACCCTTCAACTTGAGATCATGACCTCTTCTTCTGATGTTGCTCTTTGTGAAACATACACACATCATCCAACTAATGCTGCTGATTAAAATTCATAAAATACCACTAGTATATGCCCATCTATCTATCTAGTGCTCAATAACATTTTTGCTGCTCTACTTCTCATATGTGTGACTAAGGGAAGTGCCATCTGTCATGGGTCTACCAAGGAGATTAAGACAGTCAAATCGTACAAAACATGCATGACAGAGAAATAAGCTTTAATGCCTAGCTCATCATATTTTTCACTTCAAAATTATTGTGGTAAATGATCCATTCATCTTTTTCTTTTTTTTTCAAATGTCAGAACAGCAATGAGTTTCAAAACAAAAGAAGGAAATATTTGCTAAACATATGTTTCTAGTTAAAAATCCAATGAATGCCTCCATTGCTCTCTAGAAACATGATGAGGTGGATTGACTGAGAGGCTTCAGTTTACAAGGTCAAAACCTGCTCTAATAAATAAAACTGGGGAAGGCTTCAAGACTGACAGTCACTTTCTCAGAAAATCGTTTGATTGCTTCCATGCGGTCAGTTTCAATGAAGCAACTTAGTTTTACATATATGCAAGCACGAGTATTACTATTTGTAGAAAAGGTAGAATGTCCACATAATCATATTTTAATACCAGCAAATATTTCAAGAACATAAATTGATGTAGCCATTATTTTGAATTTAAAATTACATTAAAAGAAAAAACATTGGAAATAAAACTAACAAACATGATGATCACCAAAGCCTTGAATTTAAGGTAAACCCATGCAACTCAAGTCAAATGTTAAAGGGACACTAAAGTCAATATTAATCTTTCATGATTCATAACATGCATTTTTAAGAGACTTCCCAATTTACTTCCATTATCAAATTGTATGTATTGTTTGTATATGGACACTTTTTGGAGGCACCAGTTACTACTGAGCATGTCCAAGGATTCAGAGTGTATACATATAGGAGTTTGTGATTGGCTAATAGCTGTCACATGACAACAAAAAGTAAAATTTTGAAATTTGTTAGAAAAAAAAAAAACATCTACTGCTAATATATAATTCTGAGTGCTATTGCATTGTCGTTTGCATTTTTCTTCAAGTGAATGTAACATTTTAAAGAGCTAATGAAGCATTCTAACTGGTGAATATAATAACCTTTGTTTGAAACAACAATAAGAATATTCAGAAGATTGGTTTACAATAAAAAGCATTTCAGACATTCATCCATGTCCAATTACTACACAGACTAGCTTTGTATAAAAACAAATTTATTAGTTAAAAAGCTGGGGCTAGAGAAAAAAAACCACGCATTAGCAGCAAAATAAATCATGCAATGTCATAGGTTATATGCTGATAGCAGCATAGTACCAGCACTTACAAACACAGACCAATACAAAAACTGGAGACACTATACCAAATATATAGAAAAAACAATGTAAGCCGGCTCAGTATTGCACATATTAGCCCTTTAGGGAGCTATGGAGCAGAAAAGATACAACGGACAAAAAAAACTTTGTGGGAGGGCCATTGTACTGTGGTAGCAGTATTCTCAGACTTTTTGCTGCTCATCCTGAAGATTCTCCCTCCCACACACCTGGTTATGGTTGGCAATCAGTTTTAGGGCTTCTTATCAATCACTTGGTTTTTTGCCTGTGAAGCCAGCAAGTCAAGAACAGTACATTTCAGTCCCCTATGTACAGCATGCTTAACAACTAGCTTCCTCAGGTTCTACAGGTGTCGAGTGTTCTTTGTTTAGCAATTTACCATAGGCAGTTGGTATGGCCAGCCATACATTTGTTCTTATGCCTTTTCAATAAAATTGACCCTAAGGGGTCTAAACCTATCTCTGTGTTTTGTGTTATTTTAATAGGCTAAGGTTATTTTGTTACACGAACTTTATTTATATGGTTACTGCTCGACTACAGGACATTTAATAGTACCATAGTGCTTGAATATTTTTAGAGCACAAATGAAATCTATGTGTGCATTCAGCCGTTTTCGGCACCGGATTTATTCATGTTAAAGTGAAACACAAATATCTGTGCAGATACAGATCTCTGTGTGTTGCACTTTCACACAAATGCACACACCTATTAATGTCAGCTTTACAGCAGCAATGCACTATTGAGATCTAGGTGAACAGACCTCATGAGCTAAAGGCAAGAGGGCATATGTGTGTAGCCATCTATCACATGCTAGTTCCCAGTAGTGCATTGCTTCACCTGAGCCTACCTTGGTATTCTTTTTTAACAAAGTAGTTAAAGGATCACTAAACAGTTGGATTACATACTCAATAAAAAAATTTCAAATGTCAGCTAGTTACATTTTCCTTCCTAATGCATCATGTGACAACCATCGGCCAATCACAGCATGTGTATATCTTGTGAATCTTGCACATGCTAAGAAGGAGTTGGTGCCACAGAAAGTGGGCATATAATTGTGAGAGATTATGCACATTTAGATAATGGAAGTGAATTGGAAACTTGTTTAAAATCATGTACTCCATCTAAATTATATAAGTTTAATTTTGACATTCCCATCCCTTTAAAAGGAACATGGAAATGATGCATTAACCTTTACCGTCAATCAGTAGTTGAATCATCAAGAAAAGAAGGATAGGACTTTGGCTTTAGGGAAGGTAAGTTTAATTAGTTATGTGTATAGTACTGCAAAAAATAGACATGGTGTTAGACAGATACATAGAGATAAAGACAGATAGAAAATGATTTAGTGCATAGGCATTGTATCTGAAATTATGAGGAAGAGCTATTAAAGCAAATGCATGATTTTATGAAGCACAAATTATTAAACATGAATGCTGCAGCTAAAAAAACAACAAAACAAAGGGGACAACATATTTAATAAAACTGCGTTGCTACAAGCCAAAACCAATTATAGCCAAATAAGGGAAATCTATTAAGCCCATAATAAACGTGTGGCTGCGTGTAGCAAACAGAGAAATAAAACAGTGTGCTTTGTGAGGGAGAGGGATGAAGCCTCTGTGGCAATTACCGACTTTGGAGTCTGAACAGAAAGCTGGATTTAATTTGGAACTCTTGTGAAGGAATAGGGGGATCTTGAGTCTTTGTGTATATTTCCACAACGCCAGCACTGGCTGCACAGTAGGAAGGAAAGCTTTTCACACTGCAATGTATACAGGTGCAGCCATACAAATAATATAGGGGGGAAAAAACATGAAATAAAGGGAAACTTTCAAAGCATGCTAATCTGCTTAACAAGCCATGAACTTAATCAGCACTCTAATTAGAACCGGCATCTCGCAACACCAAAGAATATGAGGAGACGCAAGGGGCAATAACAAAACAGGGGATTCATGATTTAATGACCCCTACTGTATTAGCACATGGATGTATTAAAATAGCTGCAGCACAGTGGGCATCATTCAAAGACTTCTCTTGCCACAGCACGGAGCAGCTTTACTGGTCAGGACAGGGCTTTTTTTAAGCCTGGTTTTATTTTTACCTGTTGCTGTGCACAACACGCCTTCAGAAAGAGTTTTACATTGTACATGTGAAGTACAGGAGACCAATTACTGACAAACGACAGTTCTCTCATGGAACAATGCTGAATTTGACAGCAATGCACACTCCTATTATTCCGTGCCACAATAAATGACCCAAAATGAAATGCCCTTTAAAATGTTTAAGTAAGCATAAACAGTGTAATGTACAGTTCATTATCTATTTTTCCTGTACATTCTCAAATTTGTACTTTGCCGTTAGCATGAACCTACAACATCCTACACATTTTTTTTGCACAGGAGCTAATGTTATTCAGACCATAGCTGTAGAAAGCAAAAGGAGAAAATTAATAAATTCAAGTTTTCAAAGGGTATTTACCAGGACTGGTCTGAAATTGCAAAGACTTGATATTTCTACTAACAAAATCACATGCATTTAAAACATTTATTTTTATGAACATCTTTGGCAATATATGTAATGTAATGCCCGTATAAAAAAAAAGTAACTGATGTCCTTTATAAGACAGTTATGTAGCCACCAGTGTGAGATGTAGGTAACGTCTAAGCCTACACCACAGCATAATGCGGGAACACAATTTTTTTTTAAACGGAACTTTCAAATAAAAAGGTGCCTGACTGTGACTGCAAATCACTCCAATCAGACGTAGGAGTGCTGGTACTGTCTGTGAGAGGTTCAGGTATGTGACCTGCCTTTTACAATGCCATCACACACTTGGCAGTGCGTAAATAGGCCATGCTATTCAGCTGCCATGAAATTTTGTATGTGTTGTTTTGAATATTAACACATCAATAGTTTCAGCTATTTAAACTAGTCAGTCAGCTTCCCTACAACATTCCTCTCTGTATGCCTGTATGGGAGCAGTTCTTTTTAATACCTATCTTTAGCTTTGTAGCAATGACCAAAACTAGTTATGTCATCACGTTTCAATGCCATCACTCAGTTTTCTGACATCTTGCTCTATACAGGTGGCCCTCGGTTTACAACGGTTCAATTTGCACCGTTTCAGAATAACAACCTTTTTTTCCAGTCATGTGACTGCTATTGAAAAGCATTGAGAAGCAGTGCATTTATTAAAATAGCCAGTAGGTGGAGCTGTCCGCTTGTGTTGCAGCAAAGCCAAGCAAGCTGAAATTAATCAGTTTAACCAGACCTGAGCTATCGAGCAGATTTCAAAGGAACAAGATCTTCCTGTCTATAAATCAGTCCAGATTGAAATGCATAGAAAGAACTGTTTGCAGACAAATGCAAGTGAAGTCTGTGTTGTGTGATTATTTTATTAGGTGTATAATGCTGTTTAGCAAATGTTTTTTTTTTTTCATTTAACTTAGTTTAATTATATATTCTGTGTTGTGTGATTATTTTATTAGGTGTATAATGCTGTTTAGCATTTAAAGTCTTCATTTCAAAGCTTTAAAAATAATGTATTAGGTGTTGCTTATGACAATTTTGAGAGGGTCCTGGAACCTATCTCCCTCACTTACCATTGACTTACATTATAAACTGGGTTTCAGTTTACAATGGTTTCAATTTACAACCATTCCTTCTGGAACCTAACCCTGGCGTAAACCGAGGGCTACCTGTAATTTATTCTGGTAGCTGCAGTCAGTCATGTTTTTGTCTTTGTTTTGCTGCTTTATATTACTGAATTAAAAGCTTAATTATTCATGCAAAACAGTTTTGTTCACAATTTTATTATCAATTATTTGTAGAGCTCAACAAATTCTGCAGCACAATAAACATAAGGATAATAAGCAAATGGGAAGAAGGCCCTGCTAAGAGTCATACTGTTGTAGACATGAAAGTGACCTACAAAGCAGCTAGGCTTGGAGGCTTACATGCTAAGGGGGTTCAAGGGGATGACAAGAGAGGCAAGGAACATTCATTACAAGCTACTGTATATAGATTGTTCCTAAACAGAATGATGCCTTCTACAAAAGTTAATAAAGTGTTTTGCTGGTACAAAGTAGGGGTTTTATGTCACCTTAATTTAAAGCACAAGAGTTATGCCTCTTATTTATATTATTTCTGAGAAAAGCAAAGGTGAGTTTATTAAAATTATATTGTTATTCACTACATCCTTTAAGAAAAGTGAGGAGTAGAGGAAGGAAACAGATTAGTGATGGCCAACTTTGTAACACATGGGGCTGCAGATAAGTATTTTAGAAGTTTTAAAAGTCAAAATTAAAGTTCCATGGTTCAGATACAGCATGCAGTTTTTTTCCAATTTACTTTCATTATCAAAATGCACGTCTTTTTATACGCACATTTTGAGGCACCAGCTCCTACCGAGCATGTGCAAGAGTTCAGTGTCTACGTATATGAGGCTGATGTCACATGATACAATGGACCCGCAAATTAAAGTACATTTTTACATTAGTGGTCATTAGATCCAGGGGGCTAGCAAATTCAATTAAATTTGAAATTTGTCAGAAAAAAATATATGGTTCATTTAAAATTCAGAGTTAGTGCTATCACATTGTCTTTTTATTATGTACTTTTTCATTGTGCAAATCTACTATATTTAATGGTCCTTAAAGTGAAGGTCAATTTTCATGTGAAAGTGCCCGGTTTTTAAAAAAACTATTAAAAACAGGGGCACTTTCTTTTATGAAAATTGACATGGCACTGTATTTTAAAAATACTTACCTTTTTCTTCTGAAACTCCGGATCGCTGTTCTGAAACGATACCCCGCCTGCTTCTTCCTGGTTTACTTACCCAGCAATGACGAAACCGGCTTCCTCCAATCACGGCGTTGCCTCAGGCAATGATTCCCCGGGGGGAAGCCGTTATTGGAGGATGCCGGAATCGTCATTGCTGACGTGTGAAGAGGCTTGCGACGGGCTGGTGAAGCACTGGAGCGGCTTCAAGAAGAAAAGGTAAGTATATTTTAAGAAAACGGCTGAAATGTCAATTTTCAAGAATGAAAGTGCCCCTGTTTTTATTAGTTTTTTTAAAAACCGGGCACTTTCACATGAAAATTGACCTTCACTTTAAAGGGACACTCAAGTAAAAATTAAACTTTCATTATTCAGATAGAGCATGCAATTTTAAGCAACTTTCCAATTTACTTCAATTAACAAAATGTGCACAGTCTTTTTATATTTATACTTTTTGAGTCACCAGCTCCTACTGAGCATGTGCAAGAATTCACAGCATATACGTATATGCATTTGTGATTGGCTGATGACTGTCACATGATACAGGGGGAGTGGAAATAGACATAACTTTGCAATTTATTTAACAAAAATCTACTACTCATTTGAAGTTCAGACTAAGTGCAATTGCATTGTCTTCTTATCATGCATTTGTTGATTATGCAAATCTACAGTGTTGACTGGTCCTTTAAAGGACTACATATAAATGTACCATTATTACACACCCAAAATAACATATTTCCACAAAATGTGCAATAGCACATGGCCCTCCAGAGGGGCCCCTAAAGCACACATTTGTAGATTTACTTTCCCAGGGGCCTCACACACTAAAGCAAACACTCATAGCTCTGCTTTTTCACTGGTGGCCAAAAAAACAGTGCAGAGAGCCACATGTGGTCCATGGTTGCCAGATGGCCATCCCTGACTTACATTACAAACTCTCTTGGATGCAGGTCTCTGTAATCATTCTGTCCCATTCTGCCTTCTGTGTAATTTCTTACACTATTGTAACCCATAGCGTTGTGGAATGTGTTGGTGCATTTCATATAAAGAGAACAATAATTGTCACTAACATTTCATCAGTAGACATTATTCAGTTGGATTTGCCAATAAATGGAAGACATTCTATTAGTATGGTGACAGTATCCTGAAGATTAGATTTGATTGGTACTATGCAAAGACTTTTGATTAGTAGCCAAAATATTGTGATTCTATTTTATTGGTGCTATTTTACTTTGACTAACCTATCAATCTGAAAGACCACACAAGCATGAGGCACTGGTGTTTTGGATCAAAAAACATTTTTGCTTTGCTATTCTTTTGATACATGTTTAAATGCATGTATCACACCTTTATTCTGTTATATATGCCATATGATAGAATATATCCAAAGTTGTGAACTAATAAGTAACCCTGAGATAAGATATGGTTTCAAAATAAACTCCATGATGTAAATTATTTTATTCTGTTGGCAGTCTTATTGTTTACCCACCCACATAGCACTCTATGTACAATACAGATATATTTTCAGGTTATGGCTTCTAAAATGTATTGAATCATTCTTCTATCTCAAGATTTTAAGATAGACTTTATGGCTCCAGAGCTACATTATAACTTCTGCATAGTTTAAAGGTCACAGTTTTCTTGAATGAATGAGGAAGTGACCTATTCTATAAAAAATATCAATATGCCCAAAGTAACACTTGAATAAACCAGGGATGTCTAACTGGCAGCTTTCAGGGTTTATTTTTAAGACTGTATCTTTATAGGCGTCTTAAAGTGATGGTAAAGTTAAGTTATTATCAATCACATATTATATTCATTTATTAAAATAAATATAAAAGTTTAATTTGTGGTTTTTTAAATCTCATTATGTAAACAAAAAGTTATAAGCTTTTAAAGGTCTCTTTTTTTCAACATTTATTCAACCCGTTTATATATATTTTTACACTCTGATCACTTTTTTTTTTTGACCAGTTGAAAATTAGGCAGTTAGGCGACCCTAACTATGTCAGCCACCCAATGAGTCAATAGCGCATACACAATTTTCTTTTTAATTGCCTTGAACACTATGTAAGCCTAGCGTTGTGACATAGGGAGCGGGTGGGACCACTCTCTAGTCTAAGGCAATATCGGACCAGGAAGTGGCAGATGGGAGGAGCGAGGAACGGTAAGAGACTTTGTTTAAAACATTGCGATCTCTTACTGATAATATTGAGGATGTATAAACTTAGTGACTAAGCTGTAATACATATAGGCTTGCTAGAAAGTGTAAGTAAAGTCCTTAACTTTACCATCACTTTAATATTGCTATATTTTCTTTATTTTTAATTGTCAAAATTATCTTTCAGCCCACACACTACTAGAAAATGACTAAACTAAAATACAAGGTGGTGCAAACAAGCACTGAATAATGCAAACATGGTTGATGAGGATGAATTCAGCGAGTGTAGGTGAAGGGATATAAACGTACACTGATAATCAGGAGGTGTTTTTGTAGATAGAACATTTAAGTCAACCGGGTTCAGACAGATAACGTAGGAGTAGAAGTGTGAAGTTTTGAAGATGCTCTGTGTCTGAATAAGGTGGGTATGATGTAGTTAATATGAACTGGAAATTCCCTTATAGGTTACACTGGTATATTTATTTGTAAAGTACTTGACCCAGTAAAAAGAAATTGAGTACAAATATACAGTACATATTTCCACAGCACAAGCTAAAGAAAAGCTCTACTAGCGCTATTAGTTTTTAGAGTCAAAAAAGAGAGTTTAAATTGCCAAAGTGCTTGTCAAATAAAAGGCATGGGCTCCAGAAGGGACTGGTTTAGCAGGAACTACAATTATGAGGAGCAGGTAGAACAAATAGATTTATAGTTAGAGTTTTACTGCGTCTACGCTGTCAAATATATTCATGAGTCGGCAAACAACTGACCCATAACATTTGAAAACAACCTGGATTTGTTAGAAAAGTACTCTATGATTAAGGTACAATTTTTTTATTTTTTTGTAAGAAATATACTTACTATAAACTTATTTTTGTGAAACCATTCAGTGGTGGTTGATTTACTTTTCAAGCCACTTTACCAAAATCAAGTCAGATTATTGTATTTATGCTAATTTTTTATATGAAATGCTTTTCCCCACCACATTAGGGACCCTACGAAAAGTCATGTTTGAACACACTTAAAGGGATAGTAAACACAATATTCATGATTCAGATAGAGCATGCAATGTTAAGCAACTTTCTAATTTTCTCTTATTAGCAATTTTTCTTTGTACTCTTGGTATCTTTATTTAAAAAGCAGGAATGTTAAGTTTAGGAGGCCGCCAATTTTTGGTTCAGCACCTGGGTAGCTCTTGCTGATTGGTGGGTAAATGTAGCCACCATTCAGCAAGTGCTATCCAGGGTGCTGAATTAAAAATGGGCCAGCTTTAAATCTTATACTCCTGCTTTTTCAAAAAAAGATACCAAGATAACGGAGAAAAATTTATAATAGGAGTAAATTAGAAAATTGCTTAAAATTACATGCTCTATCTGAATCATGAAAGAAAAAAATAGGTTTACTATCCATTTAAAGAGACATTAAACACTAAATAAATGCTAGATAGAATGATGCATTCAAAGAAAAGATTAGTCTGCGAATAACATGTAGATTTTTTTTTTTAAAGTTTCATTAGTTGTTTAAATATTGACAAAATAAGTGTAAAGTTTTAGGGTCTATAAAACAATGGGGGCTGCCATGTTGTAATTCAGGTTACCCTCTCTGCTGTAGCCAATTAGGGACAGTTATATTCCACACAGCCATTGGTTGCGCACTCTGACCTATTTATAACAGTGTTCTGCACTTCTATTTCTAACAGGAACTTAAAAGCTCACAATTTCAGAATCGAATTGCAAGAAAAGGGGAAAAAAAGTATATTGCAGAGTTTATATATATATATATACACATACACACACACACACATATATATACATATATACACACACACACACACAATTTATCATTTTATATTACTATCTCAAAGTGTTTAATTGAAATAGATTTTTATTGAACACTGGTTGTATTACATAACACATAGCAACGGAAAGACAAAATATATAAAAAATATAAAGTTACATAGCATCTCTGTAATTACAAAACTGACCATAATTGGAGACATTTTTTGTCCCTGTATCTCAGTGCTGAACCGGATCACCGTTGCCACATATGTTTTTAAAGTGAGATCTCTAAGGAGAGTACATATTTGTACCCCCCGTGTTCTAATTTTAATAAAAGTTAAACTGTATTATAACAAACAATAAACAGAATAAATATAACAAACTAATTCACTGTACGCCTTTGTCTAGTTATTTATTTTTAAAGTATCTCTCAATACATGTATAATTATAAAATATTCACTAATCATATCCAAATATATCAGCTATCTATAGTTAAGTGAGGTCTCCTATCTCTGTTAATGATGTATATTCCTTTCTTTCAGGTTGAGTCATATCTTATATAGGTTTGTCATGCAGGATACAGTAGAACCAAATTTTACTTATGGACTCCATCTCAAAGAATTTAACCCCTTAACGACCAAGGACATGCCAAGCACGTCCTCCATAGGAGGACACTTAACGACCAAGGACGTGCCTGGCACGTCCTCTGGGGTTTGAAGCTCTGGAAGCGATCCTGATTACTTCAAGCAGCTTTTAAGGTATTGCAGTGATGCCTCGATATTGAGGCATAACTACAATACCTTTTTTGGCACACTGATGCAGGCCAGCGATGGTGCCGATCGTTGGTGGGTGGGAGCAGCTGCAGGGAGGCGGGTGGGCAGCACGTCGCTGGCAATTTTCCGGCCAGCAGTCGGAAATGATTGTCAGATGCGTGCAGTGGTGGGAGAGGGTGGCGGTTGTGGGTGGGAGAGAAGGGGGGAAATAATTTTTTAAAATAGGTCTGGGAGGGGGAGGGAGTAGGGTTTGGAGTGGGGGCAGCTACACTACAGAAAAATAGTGATTTTAGAAAAACCACATTTAAATACAAAGTGGGTACTGTCAGACAGCTGCCAGTACCCAAAATGGTGGAAAATAGTTAGTGGGGGGAGAACCAATGAGGTTGGGGGCTAAGGGGGGATCCTACACAGCAGAATATATATATATATATATATATATATATATATATATATATATATATATATATATATATATATATATATATATATATATATATGTATATATTATTATTATTATTTTTATTTTTTTTATTATTTTTATTTTTTTTATTATTTTTTTATTTTCTGCCAGTACTTAAAGGGACACTATACCGAAACATTTTTTTTCATGATTAAGGTAGAGAATACAATTTTAAACAACATTCCAATTTACTTCTATTACCTAATTTGCTTCATTCTTTAGATATACTTTAATGAAGAAATAGCAATGCACACAGTGAACCAATCACACGAGGCATCTATGTGCAGCTACCAATCAGCAGCTACTAAGCATATCTAGATATGCTTTTCAGCAAAGAATATCAAGAGAATGATGCAAAATAGAAAATAGAAGTAAATTAGAAAGTTGTTTATAATTGTATGCTCTTTCTAAATCGTGAAAGAAAAAATTTGGGTTTCATGTCCCTTTAAGATGGCGGGACATTTGTGGGTTGGGGAGGGATGAGAGCTGTTTGGGAGGGTTTAAAGGGTGGGAGGATGTGTCAGGTGGGAGGCTTATCTCTACACTAAAGCTAAAATTGAAAAAGTGAGAAAATGAGTCTTTTTCCATTTTTTCATCATATTTTTTATAAATTATAAGATATGATGAAAATAATGGTATCTTTAGAAAATCCATTTAATGGCGAGAAAAACAGCATATAATGTGTGTGGGTACAGTAAATGAGTAAGAGGAAAATTACAGCTAAACAAAAACACAGCAGAAATGCAAAAATAGCCTTGGTCCCAGACGGTCAACAAATGGAAAGCGGTCTGGTCACGAAGGGGTTAAAGGGACAAATTTTATCTTTCATGATTCAGATAGAGCATGTTAAGCAACTTTCTAATTTATTCATATTATCAATTTTTCTTCATTATCTTGCTATCTATCTTTATTTGAAAAGCAAGAATATAAGTTTAGAAGCTGGCCCATTTTTGGTTCACAACCTGGGTTGTTCTTGCCGATTGGTGGTTAAATGCTTTCCAGAGTCTGAAACAAAAAACAAATTATGCTTACCTGATCATTTTCTTTTCTTCTGACAGGAAGAGTCCAAAGCTGCATTCATTACTTTTGGGAATTCAGAACCTGGCCACCAGGAGGAGGCAAAGACACCCCAGCCAAAGGCTTCAAATACCTCCCCTACTTCCCTCATCCCCCAGTCATTCTGCCAAGGGAACAAGGAACAGTAGGAGAAATATCAGTGTGAAAAAAAGGTCCAGAACAAAAAAAATGTACTGCCGCCCCATAGATAAAGTGCGGGCGGGAGCTGTGGACTCTTCCTGTCAGAAGAAAAGAAAAATTATCAGGTAAGCATAATTTATGTTTTTCTTCTTAAAAAGGAAGAGGCCACAGCTGCATTCATTACTTTTGGGAAAACAATACCCAAGCTAGAGGACACTGAATGCAAACCATGGGTGGGTACAAAAAATGCAGATCCTTCGAAAGGCACCACAGCCTGAAATAACCCAACACTCTACAACAAACTATAATGACAAGAGAAAATCCAGAGCTCGGCTAACCACTCATCAGTTACACAACCTGCAAAGCCGTGCTAGAGACCACTCAGACCCAAAGTCTGCTGAGCAAAAGGCCTCCGAGGAGTCAGCCCTGCGACACTCAACTCCCACATTCCAAAACCGAAAAAACCTCCCGAGAGGGAGAGTAGAGGAACCCAAGAGATCCGAAGGACCCTCCAGAACAGACTTAAAACAAAAACTGGTCAAACTCTCTATCTACCCCCGAAAAGGAGAATAGAAGCCCCATGAGATATCTAAAAGATCAATTAACTTAGAGCAACCCGAGGTCGCTGCAGGACCACTGTCCAGGGAACAAACTACCTAGGAGGACAAGGACCAGAAGATAAGTCCTTAGTCAGGAAAAAACGTCACTAAGATGACCAGAAAGCCCCCTCAATCCCTGACACAGCACCATACCAACTATGGTGTACCAGAAAAAACGTGAATTTCCCCTTGTAACCGATACAAGACCAGTCAGGTTAAGCATAGACAAGCAGAGACAAGAAAACCGTCCCAGCAGCTTAAAAAGAGCTCTCCAAGAGGGCACAGAGCTACCTATGGCAAACTTGCGATGACCCTTCCACAGGCAACAATGTGGTCCATGCTGCAAAGCAGACTGATCCCCGATCTTCCTTCCAGGATAAAGGTCCCAGCCCCAAGGCTAGTGAAAGACCTTTTGCAGACAAGACCTTCGGATGAAAAAAAGGGATGGATTTACAAGGCATCAATGCCACAGAGTAGAACTCTGACCGCTACTAAAAAATTAGCATGCTACCGTGAACTAGGGCTGCATGATTAATCGCATATGCGGTTTAAAACCACAATTAATTTTCCTAAATAAAAAAAATCCTCAAAAGTGGCTGTAAATGCATTGATTTATTTGTAATTTCTTGCAAACCAGCTCCATCTAGTGGTTGCTTTTTACACACATTTGTAAAATGGCTTTTTTACTTTCACTTTCTGTTCTCATAAGCAGCCGATCAATCTAGAAATCTAAAAGCAGAGCACATGCAGGAATGAAGAGGAGAGAAAGCCACTTACGTTTATTTCCCCCTAGGGACGTTTGTAGTCTGAAACTTAAGGTATGTAAACATTATGGAACCTCCCACAGAATCTCCTGCTCTCTGAGAAATGGCTCAAATACATAGCAGATGCAGTTAACCCCACAGCTCCCAAAAAGGCTAAAACTGCAGTCCCCTCTGCTGCTGGGTTAACTTAACTGCATCTACAATGTATTTTATATCAGCAAGGCACAGCATTTCTGAAAGGAGCAGCCCCCCACCCCTACTGCTATATGCCTGTAATGGATTCCTGGACAGGAGCAGGGCTCATTTTCAGTCAAATTAAAATGTTTGAAAAAGAAGAAAAAAATATGATATATATATTTACATATATGTGTGTGTGTGTATGCAACTGTCTATGTGAGTGTATATTTTATATATATATATATATATATATATATATAAAATATTGTGTGTGTATGTGGTTTACACTGCTTCATTTGTTAAAGGACCAGTCAACACAGTAGATTTGCATAATCAACAAATGCAAGATAACAAGACAATGCAATAACACTTAGTCTGAACTTCAAATGAGTAGTAGATTTTTTTTCTGACAATTTTAAAAGTGATGTCTTTTTCCACTCCCCCTGTACCATGTGACAGCCATCAGCCAATCACAAATGCATACACGTACCATGTGACAGCCATCAGCCATTCACAAATGCATACACACTTATTCTTGCACATGCTCAGTAGGAGCTGGTGACTCAAAAAGTTTAAATATAAAAAGACTGTGCACATTTTGTTAATGGAAGTAAATTGGAAAGTTGTTTAAAACAGCATGCTCTATCTGAATAATGAAAGTTTAATTTTGATTGAGTGTCCCTTTAATCATACCACTGTCCACAGTTAGAATGACTGTCCAAGAAAACATGACAATGTTGTGTGTCATAAGACCTAATAACTGGCTAGTGGCTACTATTTAATCACGTCACAGGCAGCAAATTTTATTTTAACTATTTTGTGGTTTGTATTTTTATGCTCCAAGAGTGTATTGGACATTGAGAAACATGTACATTAAGATTCTGTAGTGTTAAATAAACTTTAGAATGCAAAATGAAGGTGTTAGTCATTTATAAGAAAATTGCGATTAAATCGCAATCACGTTTTTTTTGGGGGGGGGTTTAAATCGCAATTTTTTCGCCCATATCGCCCAGCCCTACCGTACACCATGACAGGAACCACATGCTCGGGTCCAAGGACCCCTACACTGCAGCCTTCCATAAGAAGGAACACTCCTCAAGGGAAGAAAGCACTCTGACCCACAGCATTCCGATAACAGAAATCAATTCTGTGATACTGAGAATGCAAGAGAGGGAAAAAAAACTACGAAGCAAGAAAAATAAAGGACCCAGATACTGAGGTACCTCCAACTAAGGGGAACACGTAAACATCCCTTCCTCACCCTAGGTGAGAAGAAGATTAAACAGAAAACACCCTACCAGAGGCCAACCATCGGCCAATATTGTCAGCCCAGTTGGATAACAACTGGAGCCTACCAGAAAGCATCAGATGTCCCAGCAGATGCATAGGGACCCATCAGAAAACCTCAAACTAAATCCTCAGGATGATATCTCATAAGAGTCATAAAACCCCCACCCCCTCCAAAAGGGACACGAGGGAGAACCAAACCCTGTGGTTAAGCAGAACTGTCCATACCCTTTTCCAGGCAAGAGACATGGTGCTAAGCCGGAGTCCTCGAAAAAAAGGAACCGATCCGAAGATCTGAAGCCTCTGAGGAACCCATGAGCTGCCTCTTATGGTTAGGAGCGCACCCAGACAGAGCCTTCCGCCATCTAAATTCCTAAGATGTAAAGTACCTAGCAACATCCACAAACTCAAAAGTCTAAAAAGAACTCCCGACCGGTTTAGAAAAGGGCCACCAGTACCCTTGAATCACAAGGTAACACATGTAGACAGGCCTGACGACCTGACCCCACACGCTGGAAGGCTAAATTGGTCAGTTTCCTGACCACAGACAGGCGAAGACTGTAACTGACCCCAGACGTCCTACCCTCAAGCCCGAAGGGCTGGATCTGCAATAAAATTGACAGATAGCACCCAAGAGTCAAAAGACCATGGCATGACACGGGTCAGTTCTTATCTGGAGAAGACGACAGTCTCCAGAGATCCCTGCAGGATTGGTCTCCCAACATCCTTAAAATGGAACAACGGGAGCCTCGCAGCTCCTGGTAGAACGGCAGGGAGACCCTTGCACTCCACACTAGAGCAAACGAAACACTGAGAAAAAACATAATTTATGCTTACCTGATAAATTTATTTCTCTTGTGATGTATCGAGTCCACGGATTCATCCATACTTGTGGGATATTCTCCTTCCCTACAGGAAGTGGCAAAGAGAGCACCCACAGATGTATCGAGTCCACGGATTCATCCATACTTGTTGGATACCAATACCAAAGCTTTAGGACACGGATGAAGGGAGGGACAAGACAGGAACCTAAACGTAAAGCACCACTGCTTGTAGAACCTTTCTCCCAAAAATAGCCTCCGAAGAAGCAAAAGTATCAAATTTGTAAAATTTGGAAAAAGTATGAAGCAAAGACCAAGTCGCCGCCTTACAAATCTTCCTTCTTTGATGAGGAGGACACAGTGAAGGAACAACAATCTCTTGATTGATATTCTTATTAGAAACAACATTAGGAAGAAACCCAGGTTTGGTACGCAAAACAGAATTTATGCTTACCTGATAAATTACTTTCTCCAACGGTGTGTCCGGTCCACGGCGTCATCCATAACTTGTGGGAATATTCTCTTCCCCAACAGGAAATGGCAAAGAGCACAGCAAAAGCTGTCCATATAGTCCCTCCTAGGCTCCGCCCACCCCAGTCATTCGACCGACGGACAGGAGAAAAACAGGAGAAACCATAGGGTGCCGTGGTGACTGTAGTTAAAGAAAGAAATTCATCAAACCTGATTAAAAAACCAGGGCGGGCCGTGGACCGGACACACCGTTGGAGAAAGTAATTTATCAGGTAAGCATAAATTCTGTTTTCTCCAACATTGGTGTGTCCGGTCCACGGCGTAATCCATAACTTGTGGGAACCAATACCAAAGCTTTAGGACACGGATGAAGGGAGGGAGCCAATCAGGTTACCTAAACGGAAGGCACCACGGCTTGCAAAACCTTTCTCCCAAAAACAGCCTCCGAAGAAGCAAAAGTATCAAATTTGTAGAATTTGGCAAAAGTGTGCAGGGAAGACCAAGTCGCTGCCTTACATATCTGATCAACAGAAGCCTCGTTCTTGAAGGCCCATGTGGAAGCCACAGCCCTAGTAGAGTGAGCTGTGATGCGTTCGGGAGGCTGCCGTCCGGCAGTCTCATAAGCCAATCGGATGATGCTTTTCAGCCAAAAGGAAAGAGAGGTAGCAGTAGCTTTTTGACCTCTCCTCTTGCCAGAATAAACGACAAACAGAGAAGACGTTTGTCTAAAATCCTTTGTTGCTTCTAAATAGAACTTTAAAGCACGAACTACATCTAAATTGTGTAACAAACGTTCCTTCTTTGAAACTGGATTCGGACACAAAGAAGGCACGACTATTTCCTGGTTAATATTCTTGTTGGAAACAACCATTGGAAGGAAACCAGGTTTAGTACGCAAAACAACCTTATCTGAATGGAACACCAGATAGGGCGTCTTACAATGCAGAGCAGATAACTCAGAAACTCTTCTAGCAGAAGAAATAGCAACCAAAAACAGAACTTTCCAAGATAACATCTTGATATCTATGGAATGTAGAGGTTCAAACGGAACCCCTTGAAGAACTGAAAGAACTAAATTCAGACTCCAGGGAGGAGTCAAAGGTCTGTAAACAGGCTTGATCCTGACCAAAGCCTGAACAAAAGCTTGAACATCTGGCACAGCTGCCAGTCGTTTGTGTAACAAGACAGATAAAGCAGAAATCTGTCCCTTTAGAGAACTCGCTGATAATCCCTTATCCAAACCTTCTTGAAGAAAAGGATCCTAGGAATTTTGATCTTACTCCATGAGAATCCCTTGGATTCACACCAACAGATATATCTTTTCCATATTTTATGGTAAATTTTTCTAGTTACAGGTTTTCTGGCTTGTATCAGAGTATCTATCACAGAATTCGAAAACCCACGCTTAGATAAAATCAAGCGTTCAATTTCCAAGCCATCAGCTGGAGGGAAACTAGATTTGGATGTTCGAATGGACCCTGTACAAGAAGATCCTGTCTCAAAGGTAGCTTCCATGGTGGAGCCGATGACATATTCACCAGGTCTGCATACCAAGTCCTGCGTGGCCACGCAGGAGCTATCAAGATCACCGAGGCCCTCTCCTGTTTGATCCTGGCTACCAGCCTGGGAATGAGAGGAAACGGTGGGAACACATAAGCTAGGTTGAAGGCCCAAGGCGCTACTAATGCATCCACTAGAGTCGCCTTGGGATCCCTGGAACTGGACCCGTAGCAAGGAACCTTGAAGTTCTGACGAGACGCCATCAGATCCATGTCTGGAATGCCCCATAATTGAGTCAACTGGGCAAAGTTCTCCGGGTGGAGTTCCCACTCCCCCGGATGGAATGTCTGATGACTCAGATAATCCGCCTCCCAGTTTTCCACTCCTGGGATGTGGATCGCAGATAGGTGGCAGGAGTGATCCTCCGCCCATTTTATGATTTTGGTCACTTCTCTCATCGCCAGGGAACTCCTTGTTCCCCCCTGATGGTTGATGTAAGCAACAGTCGTCATGTTGTCTGATTGGAATCTTATGAATCTGGCCTTTGCTAGTTGAGGCCAAGCCCCGAGAGTATTGAATATCGCTCTCAGTTCCAGAATGTTTATCGGGAGAAGAGACTCTTCCCGAGACCATAGACCCTGAGCTTTCAGGGAGTCCCAGACCGCACCCCAGCCCACTAGACTGGCGTCGGTCGTGACGATGACCCACTCTGGTCTGCGGAAGCTCATTCCCTGGGACAGGTGATCCTGGGTTAGCCACCAACGGAGTGAGTCTCTGGTCTTCTGATCTACTTGAATCACTGGAGACAAGTCTGTATAGTTCCCATTCCACTGTTTCAGCATGCACAGTTGTAATGGTCTTAGATGAATTCGCGCAAAAGGAACTATGTCCATTGCTGCAACCATCAACCCTGCTACTTCCATGCACTGAGCTATGGAAGGTCGTGGAACAGAGTGAAGAACTTGACAAGCGTTTAGAAGTTTTGACTTTCTGACATCTGTCAGAAAAATCTTCATTTCTAAAGAATCTATTATTGTCCCCAAGAAAGGAACTCTTGTCGACGGAGACAGGGAACTTTTTTCTATGTTCACCTTCCATCCGTGAAATCTGAGAAAGGCCAGAACGATGTCTGTGTGAGCCTTTGCCTTTGAAAGAGACGACGCTTGTATCAGAATGTCGTCCAAGTAAGGTGCCACTGCAATGCCCCTTGGTCTTAGAACCGCTAGAAGGGACCCGAGTACCTTTGTGAAAATCCTTGGAGCAGTGAGTGGCTAGCCCGAATGGGAGAGCCACAAACTGGTAATGTTTGTCCAGAAAGGCGAACCTTAGGAACTGATGATGATCTTTGTGGATAGGAATATGTAGATACACATCCTTTAAATCCACGGTAGTCCTAAATTGACCCTCCTGGATTGTAGGCAAAATCGTTCGAATAGATTCCATTTTGAAAGATGGCACTCTGAGAAATTTCTTTAGAATCTTTAAATCCAGAATTGGTGTGAAGGTTCCCTCTTTTTGGGAACTACAAACAGATTTGAGTAAAACCCCAGTCCTTGTTCCACAGTTGGAACTGGGTGTATCACTCCCATTTTTAACAGGTCTTCTACACAATGTAAGAATGCCTGTCTCTTTATTTGGTTTGAAGATAAGTGAGACATGTGGATCCTTCCCCTTGGGGGTAGTTCCTTGAATTCCAGAAGATAACCCTGAGAAACTATTTCTAGTGCCCAGGGATCCTGAACATCTCTTGCCCAAGCCTGAGCGAAGAGAGAGAATCTGCCCCCTACTAGATCCGGTCCCGGATCGGGGGCTACTCCTTCATGCCGTTTTGGTAGCAGCAGCAGGCTTCTTGGCCTGCTTACCCTTGTTCCAGCCTTGCATCGGTTTCCAAGCTGGTTTGGTTTGCAAAGCATTACCCTCTTGTCTAGAGGCTGCAGAGTTGGAGGCCGGTCCGTTCCTGAAATTGCGAAAGGAACGAAAATTAGACTTATTCTTGACCTTGAGAGGCCTATCTTGTGGTAGGGCATGGCCCTTACCCCCAGTGATGTCTGAGATAATCTCTTTCAATTCTGGCCCAAAAAGGGTTTTACCCTTGAAAGGGATATTAAGCAATTTTGTCTTGGAAGATACATCCGCTGACCAAGACTTTAGCCAGAGCGCTCTGCGCGCCACAATTGCAAACCCTGAATTTTTCGCCGCTAATCTAGCTAACTGCAAAGCGGCATCTAAAATAAAGGAATTAGCTAACTTAAGTGCGTGAATTCTGTCCATAACCTCCTCATACGGAGTCTCTCTACTGAGCGACTTTTCTAGTTCCTCGAACCAGAACCACGCTGCTGTATTGACAGGAATAATGCACGAAATAGGTTGCAGGAGGTAACCTTGCTGTACAAAAATCTTTTTAAGCAAACCCTCCAATTTTTTTATCCATAGGATCTTTGAAAGCACAATTATCCTCAATAGGAATAGTAGTGCGCTTGGCTAGTGTAGAAACTGCCCCCTCGACCTTAGGGACTGTCTGCCATAAGTCCTTTCTGGGGTCGACCATAGGAAATAATTTCTTAAATATAGGAGGGGGGACAAAAGGTATGCCGGGCTTCTCCCACTCCTTATTCACTATGTCCGCCACCCGCTTGGGTATAGGAAAAGCGTCGGGGTGCACCGGAACCTCTAGGAACTTGTCCATCTTGCACAATTTTTCTGGAATGACCAGGTTGTCACAATCATCCAGAGTAGATAGCACCTCCTTAAGCAGTGCGCGGAGATGCTCTAACTTAAATTTAAATGTCACAACATCAGGTTCTCCCTGTTGAGAAATTCTACCTGAATCAGAAATTTCCCCATCTGACAAAACCTCCCTCATGGCCACTTCAGATTGGTGTGAGGGTATGACAGAGCAATTATCATCAGCACCCTCCTGCTCTACAGTGTTTAAAACAGAGCAATCGCGCTTTCTCTGAAAAGCAGGCATTTTGGATAAAATATTTGCTATGGAGTTATCCATTACTGCCGTCAATTGTTGCATAGTAACAAGCATTGTACTAGGGGTCTCCTGCGTGGGCAAAACTGGTGTAGACACAGAAGGAGATGATGTAGAACTATGTCTACTCCCTTCATCTGATGAATCATCTTGGGCAACTTTACTATCTGTGGCAGTACTGTCCTTACTTTGTTTGGACGCTATGGCACAATTATCACACAATTTTGAAGGGGGAGACACATTGGCTTCCATACATACAGAACATAGTTTATCTGAAGGCACAGACATGTTAAACAGGCTTAAACTTGTCAATAAAATACAAAAACCGTTTTAAAACAAAACCGTTACTGTCTCTTTAAATTTTAAACAGGGCACACTTTTTTACTGAATATGTGAAAAACTATGAAGGAATTGTTCAAATTTAACCAAATTTTCACCACAGTGTCTTAAAGCATTCAAAGCATTGCACCCCAAATTTCAGACCTTTAACCCTTAAAATGACGAAACCGGAGCCGTTTACAGTTTTAAGCCCTCTACAGTCCCAGCTACAGCCTTTGCTGCGACTTTACCAAACCCAGGGGGGTATACGATACCAAATGAAGCCTTTCAGGAACCTTTTCAACTATTTCCAGACCCACACACATGCAGCTGCATGTCCTGCTCTCAAAAGTAACTGTGCAGTAATGGCGCGAAAATGAGGCTCTGCCTACTACATAGAAGGCCCTTCCTGACTGGGAAGGTGCCTAAACCAGTGCCTGACTTAAGAAAACGTTCCCCAAAGTTATAAAGTGTGAATTTCAACATCAAGCTGTATAAAATGCCCAAATAAAGCAATCGATCTATCCCATAAAAGTGTCTACCAGTTTTATAGCCCATATTAAGCCCTTTGTTCTGTTTGAGACTAAGAAAATGGCTTACCGGTCCCCATGATGGGGAAAATGACAGCCTTCCAGCATTACACAGTCTTGTTAGAAATATGGCTAGCCATACCTTAAGCAGAAAAGTCTGCCAACTGTTTCCCCCAACTGAAGTTATCTCATCTCAACAGTCCTATGTGGAAACAGCAAACGATTTTAGTTACTGCTGCTAAAATCATATTCCTCTCACAAACAGAACTCTTCATCTTTTTCTGTTTCAGAGTAAATAGTACATACCAGCACTATTTTAAAATAAACTCTTGATAGTAGAATAAAAAAACTACAACTAAACACCACATACTCTTCACCATCTCCGTGGAGATGCTGCTTGTTCAGCGGCAAAGAGAATGACTTGGGTGGGCGGAGCCTAGGAGGGACTATATGGACAGCTTTTGCTGTGCTCTTTGCCATTTCCTGTTGGGGAAGAGAATATTCCCACAAATTATGGATGACGCCGTGGACCGGACACACCAATGTTGGAGAAAACCACCTTATCTGCATGGAAAACAAGGTAAGGGGAATCACTGTAAAGCAGATAGCTCAGAAACTCTTCGAGCCGAAGAGATAGCTACTAAAAATAAAACTTTCCAAGATAGAAGCTTAATATCCATGGAATGCATAGGTTCAAACGGAACCCCTTGAAGAACTTTAAGAACTAAGTTTAGGCTCCATGGTGGAGCAACAGGTTTAAATACAGGCTTGATTCTGACCAAAGCCTGACTAAATGCTTGAACGTCTGGGACATCTGCCAGACGTTTATGTAATAGAATAGACAAAGCAGCTATTTGTCCTTTTAGGGAACTATCTGATAATCCCTTCTCCAATCCTTCTTGGAGAAAAGACAATATTCTAGGAATCCTAATCTTACTCCACGAGTAACCTTTGGATTCACACCAATAAAGATATTTGTGCCAAATCTTATGATAGATCTTCCTGGTGACAGGCTTTCTAGCCTGAATTAGGGTATCAATGACCGAGAGAGAAACCACACTTTGATAGAATCAGGCGTTCAATCTCCAAGCAGTCAGACGCAGAGAAATTAGATTTGGACGCGTGAATGGACCTTGGATTAGAAGATCCCGCCTCATTGGCAGAGTCCACGGTAGAACCGAGGACATGTCTACTAGGTCTGCATACCAATTCCTGCATGGCCACGCAGGTGCTATCAGAATCACTGAAGCCCTCTCCTGTTTGATTCTGGCAACCAGATGTGGGAGGAGATTAAACGGTGGAAATACATAGGCCAGATTGAAGGACCAAGGAACTGCTAGAGCATCTATCAGTACCGCCTGGGGATCCCGGGACCTGGACCCGTAACGAGGAAGTTTGGCATTCTGACGGGACGCCATCAGATCCAATTCTGGTGTGCCCCATAGCTGAATCAGCTGGGCAAATACCTCCGGATGGAGTTCCCACTGCCCCGGATGAAAAGTCTGACGACTTAGGAAATCCGCCTCCCAGTTCTCTACTCCTGGGATGTGGATTGCTGAGAGATGGCAAGAGTGATCCTCTGCCCATCGGATTATTTTGGTTACCTCCATCATCGCTAGAGAACTCCTTGTTCCTCCTTGATGATTGATATAAGCTACAGTCGTGATGTTGTCCGACTGAAACCTGATGAATTTGGCCGCAGCAAGCTGAGGCCACGCCTGAAGCGCATTAAATATCGCTCTCAGTTCTAGAATGTTTACCTTGGGTTGTCTACTAAAATAATTAGGGTTGCACCAATATAATTTTTTTAAGACCGAGTACAAGTAACGATACTTTTTTTTTTCAAATACTCGCTGATACCAATTACCGATACTTCTTTTTTAATATCATGAGTTTTCCAAGCACAATGCAGACTAATGAATTAAGATATCTTCTTTATAATTATGAACTGTAACTCAAAAGACATTTTGAAATAATAAAACAGTTTTATTTGTTGTCACAAAGTTCACAGAACATGTTTATAAATAAAAAAATATTACAATCAAATATATTAATAATGACAACAATAATTAACAGCAGCAGCTGTGGCTGGAAAGTTACAATTTAAAGGGATGATTACTGGATGCTATTGGGTTGTATGGTGCCTATAACACATCAATCTGACATTTGTATTTAATACAAAGTAATATAATTTAATTCTGGAAAAAATATTGGGAAAAATGGGGCATTTGAATTCTTCTGACTCAACAGAAAATAGGACTGGTCTGGGCTGCTTTTTATTCCCAGTCCTCTGAGTACAGTATGTTTTGAACATACTTGTTCAAGATGAGAACTAGCAGTATAATAGGCAATCTAGCTATTTGAATATTTTTTAAAAGTTAGTGGCAAGTTGTTTTTAATGAACAGAAGCATCTCTGCATGTTCAGCTATAAGTCTGTTTCTGCTATCAGTAAGGACGTTTGACGCTAAGCTGAACAGTCTTTCACTTTTCACACTACTGCATGGGGCAGAAATATATTTTTGGGCCATTTTAGCCAGAGCTGGAAATCTCAGTTTATTAACTGCCCAGTACTTCAGGGGTTTGCCTGAACGAGGTGTATAGTAGCGGCTTTTGGAGCACTGCTCTGACATACAATAATACAAATAACAGCAATTTGTATTGGCAGAAGTGAACACGTTTTAGTTAAGTTTCCACTCCAGCTTAAATGAAATGGGAACATGCAGTTTGAAAAACTCCACAAGATGATGTATGGGTAGGAAGTGTAGGTATCGGTTTAAGTATCAGTGCATTTACACGAGTACAAGTACTCATGCAAATACTTGGTATCGGCACCGATACTAGTATAGGTATCGGTGCAACCCTAAAAATAATATATAAATATATATATATATATATATATATATATAGAGTTTTGATAGGTAAATTAAAAAAAAAATAATAAAGGCTCTATTTCTGTTTAAATGGAGAGTGATAACAAAAAAATGCTAAAAATGTTCTGGTCTTTTAAGGTGTTAAGTTTCACGTCAGGTTAAAGTGATGGTAAACTTTAAATAATGAAATGCCATAATTGTAATCTTTACCATTAAAAAAAAAGTGTGTAATTTTTTTTGTTTTTAATCAATCTGTGAAAGGGTTAAATTAGTTCATATAATCATGCTTCTATTACAATGTTATGCCGGCCCACATGGATGAACTCTTTTTTTTTTATGACAATTCAAGTGAACATCCAATCAGCGTGTGTCAGTTGATAATCTTGAAGTCCAGCCCCTTTTAATCCCATAGAACGCCTATGTAGAGAGTGGGTGGGACTGCTCCAAAGCCCAGCCAAAAGAGGAAATGAAGGGACACGGAGGAGCAGACAATACCAATTAGGATTCTAAATCTTTTATTATAAAATATATACACACTTAAAAAAAAAAAATTATATGGTTTTACTTGCAAAACTAATATTTTTTTATTGCAACATTCTTATAATCTGAAGTTTACCATCCCGTTAAGCTAAGTGGTATATGCAAAGTAAAAAACACAAATTCTGGATGTGGCAACATTTAAAATTATATTTTCACTGTTTCAGCACTAGTTATTTTTAAAGTTAGCAATTTATTATCAGCAGCTTGCTTGTCTAGCAAAGGTCAGGGGACAGGAAGGCAAACTTACAGGGTGATGGGTGGAATGTCTAGGGAATCCATTTGTCATGATAATCTTTTCAGTAAAATAATACAAATGGAAAACTGAATGCTGACAAAAGCCAGCAGTGCTTACCCAAGTGCAGTCTAGCCAATCTAATGAGACTTGGATACGCCTATGGAGTTTACAAAATAACAGGGTTAAAAACACAATTTCAGTTCTGCACTGCAATTTAAAGGGACATTGTTATTGTTTTAAAATATAGATAATGCCTTTACTACCCATTCTCCAAGCTTTGTTCAACCAAGATTGATATATTATTATACTTAGAAACAGGCAGAAATGTAGAGGTTTAAATTTATTTATTTATAAAATAATTTACCAGGAAGGATACATTGAGATTTCTTTCATTTTCAAGTATGTCCTGGGTCCACAATGTTTTGAGATATGCAGAGAGGGATCTAGTAAAGGATTTTAGGCTTGGGGAAGGTTTTAAAGTGTGTGGGAGGTTGTTCCATAATTGTGGTGCTCTGTAGGAAAAGGAAGATTGAGCTGCTTTCTTTTGTATTGAGGCAAACTAAATAATGTGCTGGTACTGGATCGAAGGTTATGGGAGGTAGGAACAGCCGGGGAGAGCATTCTGCTCAGCTAGGGTGGGAGCAAGGCTGGAAAGATGGAGGGTGCGTCTGGATTCCTGCGACAGCCAGTTTAGTTCTTTTAGCATGTCACAATGGTGGGTCCTGTAGTTACATTGTAGCACAAAGCGGCAGAACGCGTTATACAGTGTATTAAGGTGAGTTTGCGGTGCAGGTGCATATACTACATCCCCATAATCCATGATTGGCATTAGCATTTGTTGTACAATCTTTTCCTTTATTCTAGGGCTGAGGCAGGATTTGTTTCTGTACAGGGCACCTAGTTTTGGATAGAGTTTAGATGCAATTATTTCTATGTGGAGGCCAAAAGATAGATTGGGGTCTAACAACATACCCAAGTATTTGAAAGAGTTGACTGCGGTCAGTGTGCAATTTGATTTTGTTTTTATGCGTAGATGGGAATTTTGTAGTTTGTGTAATTTAGGTCCCGTTCCAAAGATCATTGTGACAGTTTTGTCAGTGTTTAGGAAGAGTTTGTTTTTTGAGATCCACTTTTCTACCTCTGTGAACTGGTCTTGGAGCACTGCCTCAAGCTGCGGCAGATCGGATTTGTTTGCATAGATTACTGTGTCGTCTGTGTACTGCGTAAATGTTTTAAAGCCACTATAGACAGCCTCTTATTACATGCTTTTTTATTTGCTTTTCACAACAGGAGGCTGCAAGTTCATGTGGGCCATAAAGATAGCATTGTGTTCACGCTCGAGGAGTTAAAGATTTAGCACAACACAGTACTAAATGCAGGTCAATAGATAAGAAATAAAAAATCATGTGATCAGGGGGGCTGTCAGAAGATGCTTATAATGATACAAGGTAATCACAGAGGTAAAAAGTATATTAATATAACTTGAGTCTAGGATTTTGTTTATTAATCCACGGAAAAAGTTGTAATATATGTAATGGTCATGAGTTGAGCTGTGCCTCCTGATTATTATTTTTTTTCATTAATCTTTAAAAAAAAAATATTTTTTCTTTATCACTGTATGCATTGAAAAAATTAAAAAGTATATTTAATATAACTGTTGGTTATGCAAAACTAGGGAATGGATAATAAAGTGACTATTTTTTTTAAAAAACAATACAAATTCTATTGTAGACTGTCCCTTTAAGGAACCTCGAGAGACATAGTACATATGCTGTTAAACATATTAGTAAAAAATTATTAGTAAACCCATCTATCCTACCGTACCGCACACTCTCTGTGCCACTGGCTGACTAGCTACAGCTGGCCAGCTTTACACATGTACTGACTTACTGACTTTTTGTAAATCCAGATCATTTATTATTTGCAGATTGATCTGTTAAAATAGCAGGCAACTGGTTTTGGCCAGCTGGAGAAAATAATCTGCCAAGATCAATAAAGCACTGATCTGCATAGTTTGAAGGAACTGCAGCATGTTTTAAGAACAGAGAGCGCAGTGTATTAGAATGGCACGGCTAGATTAAAAAGTAAAATTACAGCACATCTTCATTAAAAGTGATCAAATAAAAAATCCCTGTAAAATATCGCTTAGATTCATAACCTGATTTTAAAACAAACATGTACAGTTTACCATCATTTTAAAGACTTTAAAGGAACATTCCGGTCAAAATTGAACGGCACGTAGATTAATTACAATCTTTAGAAAGAAACATATTTGCAATATACTGTACATGTTGTGGCAAAAATTCTTCTAGTAAAAGTTAGCACTGTTTTAGTGTTAACATTTTTCTCTGCCCGTGCATGTGAAGCATAGCTATTCTCATTGCACCAGCATTTTAAAAACTACAGCTGCCCCAAGAGCAAGTGGGGCTTGTATCATACCAGCAATTAAAAGGGACATTAAACACTTTGAGACGGTAATATAAAATGACAAATCACATTTATAAAAAGAAGTCTGAAACATACATTCATTATTTTGTCCCCCTTTCCTGTAATTCCATTCTGAAATTGTGAGCTTTTCAGTTCCTGCTACAAATGGAAATCCAGAACACTGTTATATTCCACACAGCCATTTGACTTCACACTCTAGTGACCTATTTATAACTGTCCCTAATTGGCCACAGCAGAGAAGGTAACCCATGTTACAACATGGCAGCTCCCATTGTTTTATATGCACTAAAACGTTACACTTATTTTGTTAATATTTAAACAGCTAATGAAACTTTCAAAAATACATCTACATGTTATTCTCAGACTAATCATTTCTTTGAATGTATCATTCTAACATTTATTAAAGGGACATAATACTCATATGCTAAATCACTTGAAACTGATGCAGTATCACTGTAAAAAGCTGACAGGAAAATATCACCTGAGCATCTCTATGTAAAAAAAGGAAGATATTTTACTTCACAATCTCCTCAGCTCAGCAGAGTAAGTTCTGTGTAAAAACTTTTACTCAGCTGCTCGCAGCTGCAGGTAAAAAAAAAAAAAATGAAGAAATGAACAGCAGCCAATCAGCATCAGCAGTGCTGAGGTCATGAACTCTTTTACTGTGATCTCATGATATTTGACTCAACTCTCATGAGATTTAATTGTAAACTTCCCTAAACTGAATAGGGAAATAACATGAGAGTGCACGAGGCTCATCCCTTCAGCTGTCCCAGGAAACACATACTGATTTGCTGCTTAGAAATCGTTTCCAATGGGATGTGGCTACTGAGGAACTTTTGAGGTAAAATATCTTTCTTTTTTTACATAGAGATGTTCAGGAGATATTTTCTAGTCAGCTTTTTACAGCTATGCTGCATCACTTTCAAGTGTTTAAACATTTGGGTATTATGGCCCTTTAAGTGTTTAATGCCGCTTTGAAGTCATTACTAGAGGGTACAAGCACGTGAGACTCTCTGAGCAAGTGCTGTGTTTAAAATGCTGGTGTACAGTACACACTTAAATATACTTTTGAAACAGGTATAGCTTTTATTAGAATCATTTTTGCCAATACATGTATTTACAAAAATGCTCCTATTCAAAACTAAAATGCATCCATGTGAATTCCAATGTTGGCTGGAATGTTCCTTTAAGATTGCAGATTAAATGTATATGTAGTAGAAAAAAAATAGATGTTTCCATTATGTATTTCTCTCCTAAATTTCTTGTAAATTTCTGGAAGTCTGTTGTTACTCACCGGGCAAGGTTATTTAAAAAAATAAAATAATATAGGATCATGGCAAAGGTTAATGAAAGACTAACTTGTAGATAGCAGGTAGAGATGTAAGGATATCTAGCTCCAAACTGTATTATGTATTTAACAAATCTAGCCTATCAAATAGATTGGCTTTACAAATACCTCTTCCATATACCACATCATACTCTGTAAAAGACAGACAGTTACTGACCACAGACCTCAGGCATGCAGTGTTAACAATATGTACATTCTTAACAACTCATCAGGACTGCACGCAGCTGTTAAATGGAATCAACAAATAAATGTAAAGGGATATGTAGCAAATTGATATCAGTTAAAGGGACACGCAAGTCAAAATAAACTTTAATGATTCAGATAGAGCATGCAGTTTTAAAACACTTTCCAATTTATTTACATTATCAAATTTTGCAGAGTTATTTATAGTCACATTTCTGGCGAACAACATCCTACAGAGAATGTGCACAAGCTCAGAGTATACATATACTAGTCTGTGATTGGTGGATGTCTGTCACATGATACAGGGGGCCGGAAAATGGGAGAAAAAATAAATTTGCCAGAAGAAAAAAAAAATCTACTGCTTATTTGAAATTGGCAATGTACTAGGGCAGCAATTTCTTTTTTATAGACCACTGGTTTTCAAACCTGTCCCTCAGGCCTCCCCAACAGTCCTGGTTTTCTGGATAACCTTGGATGAAAGCAGGTAAAATAACTGTTTACTAATAAGCTGATTATTTTACCTGTGCTCTAGTTAAGTTATCCACAAAATGTGGCCTGTTAGGAAGGCCTGAGGACAGGTTTGAAATTTTGGACTAATAAAAAAAAGTGTTAATAGATTAAAGGGACATTAAACACTTGACTGCTAAAAATAATTAAAACTAACTTCTACTGTGTAATAATAAAAAACTGAGTACAGCTCTTTATGCTGTAACTTCAGCTTACACAAAACATTTCAAGAAAATTGTTTCTATTACTATACATATCTAGGGCTTGATGCAGCTATGTATGCCGCCATATTTTAACAGCACAGTAGTCACATGACACACACTTCATATCTATCACATACCTATCACACACTTCATATCACATACCTAGAGAACCTATAATGTGTGCATATAAAAAACACAGCAGCACTCAATGTTATGCAGACAGAGCTTGTCCAGCAGTTTATGTTATAAATCTGTTAAAGGAATAAAAGATTTTATTATTATATTTTTCTATGCAAACAAAGCTTACTTTTTCAAACGTTACCACTGAATTCCTAATGTGTGTGACTGTACATAGCACTCGGCAGGGTTATAAATGTAAATCATTCTCTTCTCTGAGTCTGACAAGCTCCGGTCTGGAGAGGGAGGGGCCGAGGGGGGAGAGAGAGCAGAGAGACTCCGTGAAGAAAATAGACTAAATAACTCATGCTGGAAATACTTTTTACTGGAGATTTGTTCTATGCAATATTTTATTTTCATACATCTACATCACATATATTCAGTAATATATGTAATGCAGATGTATGAAAATAAAATATTGCAGTGTAACGTGCGTTCTAACATGGCACCTTACATGGGAGAATAATGCACCTGATTAGCATTCATCTTCAAATCGATTTTTTTCAACACTTAGGGGTAAGGTGAACAAATAAACTAGACAGTAGTGATTACTTGATTTTAATTCATAATAAAACATACTTTTTAATGATTTTTATATATATACATACATACACACACATATATACATACATACATAATAAACCAAGAAGATGTAGTACACTACATAGTTCTACACCTCCTGTGGAAATAAAAAAGTTTGCTCATACACATCAAATGGATAATTTGTTGCAATTGTATACTATAATCTACTATCGTTAAATACCAAGTAAATACAGAAGCGAAACAACTGTTTAAATGAGATATGTATAAATATATCACCCACTCTTAAAATAAACGAATGTATAAATATATAATTGCTTTCAATTATTCTCACCCAAAATGCACTTTAGGGAATGTCATATATAAAAGTATGCAAGTTTCAAAATATTATACAGTTATGAGGTAAACTAAAATGTGAAGTAGAATATATATGAACAAAGACTAGTTAGCCCACTGTTCAGAGCTATAGGTGCTCGTCTTTGGCGCTATACCCCATCGAAATTCAAACGAATAAAAGTCCATTAATATAGAAGACAAGTCCTTAATAGTGGAAAATGTGTTTCTTATAGCCCTTGGATACACACCAATAAAGATATTTACGCCAGATCTTATGGTAAATTTTCCTAGTGACAGGCTTTCGAGCCTGAATCAAGGTATCAATGACCGACTCAGAGAATCCCCGCTTAGATAAAATCAAACGTTCAATCTCCATGTAGTCAGTTTCAGAGAAATTAGATTTGGATGTTGGAACGGACCTTGAATGAGAAGGTCCTGTGTCAGTGGCAGTTTCCACGGTGGCAGAGATGACATTTCCACCAGATCTGCATACCAAGTCCTGCGTGGCCACGCAGGCGCTATCAAGATTACCGAAGACTTCTCCCGTTTCATTCTTGCAATCAGACGAGGTAGGAGAGGAAAAGGAGGAAACACATAAGCCAGGTTGAACGACCAAGGTACTGCTAGAGCATCTATCAGTACTGCTTGAGGATCCCTTGATCTGGACCCATAACAAGGAAGTTTGGCATTCTGATGAGATGCCATCAGATCCAATTCCGGTGTGCCCCATTGATGGATCAATGCCGCAAACACCTCCAGATGGAGCTCCCACTCCCCCGGATGAAAAGTCTGACGACTTAAAAAAATCTGCTTCCCAGTTTTCCCCTCCTGGGATATATATTGCTGATAGATGGCAAGAGTGAGTCGCTGCCCATCAAATTATTTTGGAAACCTCTATAATCGCTAGAGAACTCTTTGTTCCCCCTTGATGATTGATATATGCTACAGTCGTGATATTGTCCGACTGGAATCTCAAGAATTTGGCCGAAGCCAGCTGAGGCCACGCTTGAAGCGCGTTGAATATTGCTCTCAGTTCCAGAATATTTATTGGTAGTAGGGACTCCTCCTGAGTCCAAACACCCTGAGCCTGCAGGGAATTCCAGACTGCGCCCCAGCCCAAGAGGCTGGCATCCGTCGTCACTATGACCCATGCAGGCCTGCGGAAGCACATTCCCTGGGACAGATGATCCTGTGACAACCACCAATGAAGAGAGTCTCTGGTCTCTAGATCCAGATTTATTTGAGGAGATAAATCCACATAATCCCCATTCCACTGTCTAAGCATGCACAGCTGCAGTGGTCTGAGATGCAAGCGAGCAAACTGAACTATGTCCATTGCCGCTACCATTAACCCAATGACCTCCATACACTGTGCCACTGATGGCCGAGGAATGGAATGAAGTGCTCGGCAAGTAGTTAAGATCTTTGATTGTCTGACCTCCGTCAGAAAAAATTTCATGCCTACCGAGTCTATCAGAGTTCCTTGGAATGGAACTCTTGTCAGAGGAGCTAGTGAACTCTTTTTTTGTTCACCTTCCACCCGTGAGATCTTCGAAAAGCCAACACAATGTCCGTGTGAGATTTGGCTAGAGGGTAAGTTGACGCCTGAATCAAAATATCGTCCAGATAGGGCGCCACTGCTATGCCCCATGGCCTTAGAACCGCTAGCACCTTTGTGAAGATTCTGGGAGCTGTGGCCAACCCGAAAGGAAGGGCCACAAACTGGTAATGTTTGTCCAGGAAGGCGAACCTGAGGAACTGGTGATGATCTTTGTGGATAGGAATGTGAAGATACGCATCCTTCAAATCCACGGTGGTCATATATTGACCCTCCTTGATCATTGGTAAAATTGTTTGTATGGTCTCCATCTTGAACGATGGGACTCTGAGAAATTTGTTTAGACTTTTGAGATCTAAAATCGGTCTGAAGGTTCCCTCTTTTTTGGGAACCACGAACAGATTTGAGTAAAACCCCTGCCCTTGTTCTAATTTTGGAACTGGGCAGATTACACCCATGGTATATAGGTCTTCTACACAGCGTAAGAACGCCTCTCTTTTTGTCTGGTCTACAGACAAACTTGAAAGATGAAATCTCCCTCTTGGGAGAGAATCCTTGAATTCTAAACGATACCCCGGGTCACAATTTCTAATGCCCAGGAATCCTGAACGTCTCTTGCCCAAGCCTGAGCGAAGAGAGAAAGTCTGCCCCCTACTAGATCCGGTCCCGGATCAGGGGCTGCCCCTTCATGCTGTCTTGGTAGCAGCAGCGGGCTTCTTGGCCTGTTTACCTTTATTCCAGGTCTGGTTAGGTCTCCAGACTGACTTGGATTGTGCAATGTTCCCCTCCTGCTTGGTGGCGGAGGAGGAAGTAGAGGGACCACCTTTAAAGTTTCGAAAGGAACGAAAATTATTCTGTTTGTTCCTCATTTTAACCGTCTTGTCCTGAGGAAGGGCATGACCTTTACCTCCAGAAATGTCGGAAATTATCTCCTTTTAGTTCAGGCCCGAATAGGGTCAGATATCGGAAACATTTTCTTAAAAGTAGGAGGGGGAGAAAACGGAATGCCTGGTCTATCCCATTCCTTAGTAACAATGACCAAAATTCTTCTAGGGACTGGAAAAACATTAGTGTAAGTAGGGACCTCTAGATATTTATCCATTTTACACAATTTCTCTGGTGGGATGACAATAGGGTCACAATCATCCAGAGTCGCTAAAACCTCCCTAAGTAACAAGCGGAGGTGTTCAAGCTTAAACTTAAAGGCCGTCACATCTGAGTCTGTTTGAGGAAACATATTTCCTGAATCAGAAAGCTCTCTCTCAGACAGCAATTCCCCCACCCACAAATCAGAACACTGTGAGGGTACATCGGAGATGGCCAATAAAGCATCAGAGGGCTCAGCATTTACTCTAATACCTGACCTGCTGCGCTTACCCTGTAAACCTGGCAGTTTAGATAATACCTCTGTAAGGGTAGTAGACATAACTGCAGCCATATCTTGCAGGGTGAAAGAATTAGATGCACTAGAAGTACTAGGCGTCGCTTGGGCGGGCGTTAAAGGTTGTGACACTTGGGGAGAAGTAGATTGCATAACTGGATTCTCTTCTGACTGAGAATCATCCTGAGACATACTTTTATCAGCTAAAATATGTTCTTTGCAATGTAAGGCCCTTTCAGTACATGAGGGACACATTTTAAGTGGGGGTTCCACAATGGCTTCGAAACACATGGAACATTGGCTTTCCTCAATGTCAGACATGTTAAAACAGGCTAGTAATGACCACAAACAGGCTTGAAAACACTTTATTTAGTGAAAAAAATAACCTGAAAAACGGTACTGCGCCTTTAAGAGAAAAAAAAGCGTACAATTTTTCCAAAACTGCTCTAAAATGATATAATTATCCCAATTTTAGTATATATGTGTCTTATCTTGCCAGCTAAGATTGCACCACAAGAAAAGGAATGCTTAACCCTTAATGGACAAAAACGTTGTTCAAAAAAACGTTATGAAATTAACCAATTAACCCCCTGCACCTCACCACAGCTCTGCTGTGGCGCCTACCTGCCCTCAGGGGTCTGTAAAATCACTCTAACACTTCGATTATGCCAAATCTTTCCTTTGAGGCCCACCAGAGCTGGAGCTTGCTGCTTACATGGGGAATTCAACTGCACAACCGAGGCACAAAATTAGGCCCCGCCCATCTACATCGATGTCTCACTGCCTTGCAAAAACCACTATAAAGCGGTCTAGAACCTAGCCATGTGGCTTTCCATACACCCAGGTCTAAAAGAAAGCCATGTGCACCCACCATTGCCATCAAAAATAAAAATGTTTGCTTCACACAAAAAAACGTTAATTGCCCTCCAAACATAAAATAGTTTGCCCAACAAACATTATGTCATCAGTGTCAACCATTTTTTCAGCCCAAAACATACAGGTCCCAGTAATACCCTTCTATTTCACATGTAGGATTACTGCTTACCCCTTCCCTTATGGGAATACTTGGGAATACTGTCAGCCAGTTCTGAAATAACACAGTCTCTCCAGAAAAAAATGACTGAACATACCTCAATGCTTGTAGCATGAAAAACGTTCATCATACTGAAGTTTCTTAAAGGATTCCAAAACTTTGAATTTTTCATTATTAATAAATTATCACAAACGTATCTACAGACCTCAACTATCAAAACGTACCCACTTTGACATTAAAACGAGTGTTAGAAGCAGAATAAAATGTTATATTACATTTTGGAAAAGACGTCATCAAAGCCAAAACCCTGTGTATTGTGCATTCAATGCAAAAATCAGTCTCCATTCACACTGCGATTTCCTGCATATCATTATCGCATCTTACTGTCACCCGGCGCATGCGCAATACAATACGGGCATTCGCGCATGCGCAGATTGCCGCTTCGATTCCTCACTTACCCAAATCATTATCGCATCTTACCGTCACCCGGCGCATGCGCAATACAATACGGGCATTCGCGCATGCGCAGATTGCCGCTTCGATTCCTCACTTACCCAAATTAAGCTACTTGACGTATAGGATGACGTGTAAGAAAGATTGCGCATGTGCAGTACAGACGAAGTCGGATATCTTGATAACTCAGGTTATCAAGAAT